>NC_058523.1:245288851-245291164 GCF_904849725.1 Hordeum vulgare subsp. vulgare
TCCTCCTCCTCCTCCTCCTCCTTCTTCTTCTCTTCTTCTTCATCTCTTCTACTTATTTCTTTTCATTTTGCCTATTTCTTCTCCTCTTCTCCTCTTGTTGGAGCGAAATTACCTAATTATGTCTTTTTGAGCTAAATATTCCAATTATGTCATTTTAGAGGAAAACAAGCTAAGTATATAATATTCATGAGTTAACCAAGGTTCTTATGCCATTTTGAGCTTAATATGGTATTTTGGAGTTAAATGGCTAATTATGTCATTGTTGGGTTAATTAAGCAAGGATAATATGAAAAGAGGAGAAGAAAGAGGAGGAGGAGGACAAGAAGAAGAAATCAAGAAGAAGGAGGAGGAGGAGGAGAAGGAGGAGGAGGAGAAGGATAGAAGGTCCTTGGCCTTCTCCACCTCCTCCTCCTCCTCCTCCTCCTCCTTCTTCTTCTCTTCTTCTTCATCTCTTCTTCTTCTTTCTTTTCATTTTGCCTATTTCTTCTCCTCTTCTCCTCTTGTTGGAGCTAAATTACCTAATTATGTCCTTTTTTGAGGTAAATATTCCAATTATGTCATTTTAGAGGAAAACAAGCTAAGTATATAATATTCATGAGCTAACCAAGGCTTCTTATGCCATTTTGAGCTTATTATGGTATTTTGGAGCTAAATGGGCTAATTATGTCATTGTTGGGTTAATTAAAGCAAGGATAATATGAAAGAGGAGAAGAAAAGAGGAGGAGGAGGAGAAGAAGAAGAAATCAAGAATAAGGAGGAGGAGGAGAAGGATAGAAGGTCCTTGGCCTTCTCCTCCTCCTCCTCCTCCTCCTGCTCCCTCCTCCTCCTCCTTCTTCTTCTTCTCTTCTTCTTCATCTCTTCTTCTTCTTTCTTTTCATTTTGCCTATTTCTTCTCCTCTTCTCCTCTGTTGGAGCTAAATTACCTAATTATGTCTTTTTGAGCTAAATATTCCAATTATGTCATTTTAGAGGAAAACAAGCTAAGTATATAATATTCATGAGCTAACCAAGGTTCTTATGCCATTTTGAGCTTATTATGGTAATTTGGAGCCAAATGGGCTAATTATGTCATTGTTGGGTTAATTAAAGCAAGGAATAATATGAAAGAGGAGAAGAAAGAGGAGGAGGAGTAGAAGAAGAAGAAATCAAGAAGAAGCAGGAGGAGGAGGGAGAAGGAGGAGGAGGAGAAGGATAGAAGGTCCTTGGCCTTCTCCTCCTCCTCCTCCTCCTCCTCCTCCTCCTACGTTCTTCTCTTCTCTTCATCTCTTCTTCTTCTTTCTTTTCATTTTGCCTATTTCTTCTCCTCTTCTCCTCTTGTTGGAGCTAAATTACCTAATTATGTCTTTTTGAGCTAAATATTCCAATTATGTCATTTTAGAGGAAAACAAGCTAAGTAATATAATATTCATGAGCTAACCAAGGTTTCTTATACCATTTTGAGCTTATTATGGTATTTTGGAGCTAAATGGGCTAATTATGTCATTGTTGGGTTAATTAAAGCAAGGATAATATGAAAGAGGAGAAGAAAGAGGAGGAGGAGGAGAAGAAGAATAAATCAAGAACAAGGAGGAGGAGGAGAAGGATAGAAGGTCCTTGGCCTTCTCCTCCTCCTCCTCCTCCTCCTTCTCTTCTTCTTCATCTCTTTCTTCTTCTTTCTTTTCATTTTGCCTATTTCTTCTCCTCTTCTCCTCTTGTTGGAGCTAAATTACCTAATTATGTCTTTTTGAGCTAAATATTCCAATTATGTCATTTTAGAGGAAACAAGCTAAGTATATAATATTCATGAGCTAACCAAGGTTCTTATGGCATTTTGAGCTTATTATGGTATTTTGGAGCTAAACGGGCTAATTATGTCATTGTTGGGTTAATTAAAGCAAGGATAATATGAAAGAGGAGAAGAAAGGAGGAGGAGGAGAAGAAGAAGAAATCAAGAAGAAGGAGGAGGAGGAGGAGAAGGATAGAAGGTCCTTGGCCTTCTCCTCCTCCTCCTCCTCCTCCTCCTCCTCCTTCTTCTCTTCTTCTTCATCTGTTCTTCTTCTTTCTTTTCATTTTGCCTATTTCTTCTCCTCTTCACCTCTTCTTGGAGCTAAGTTACCTAATTATGTCTTTTTGAGCTAAATATTCCAATTATGTCATTTTAGAGGAAAACAAGCTAATTATATAATATTCATGAGCTAACCAAGGTTCTTATGCCATTTTGAGCTTATTATGGTATTTCGGAGCTAAATGGGCTAATTATGTCATTGTTGGGTTAATTAAAGCAAGGATAATATGAAAGAGAGAGAAGAAAGAGGAGGAGGAGGAGAAGAAGAA
>NC_058523.1:245594783-245707283 GCF_904849725.1 Hordeum vulgare subsp. vulgare
TAAAAGAGGCCAAGGATGCCCACCAAAAAATGAGAGAAAGAGAGAAGGGACAATGCTACTATCTTTTTCCACACTCGTGCTTCCAACTACCACCATGTTCTTCATAGAGAGTCTCCTATTTTGTCACTTTCGTATAACTAGTGGAATTTCATCTTTTGCACGACCACTTAGTTTTCTTGTTGCGCTTTCATACACTTATAGCTCTAGTGCATTTGTTGCATGGCAATCCCTACTTATTCCCATTGATATCTATTGATGGGCATCTCCATAGCCCGTTGATACACCTAATTGATGTGAGACTATCTTATCCTCTTTCTTTCTGCAACCTCCACCATATTCTGTTCTCACCTATAGTGCTATATCCATGGCTTACGCTCATCTATTGCGTGAGAGTTGAAAATGTTTGAGATCAAAAAAAGTGTGAAACAATTGCTTGACTTTCATTGGGGTTGTGCATGATTTAGATACTTTGTGTGGGGGAAGATGGATCATACCCACACCATATGATTTTTGAGGGATAACTTTCTAAGACCATGTTACTTCAAAAGGAAGCAATTGTCTTGTTAGTATGCTTAAAGTATTATTGTTTTTGTGTCAATATTAGACTTTTGTTTTGAATCTTTTGGATCTGAATATTCATGCCACAATAAAGAATATTACATGGATAAATATGTTAGGTAGCATTCCACACCAAAAATTATGTTTTTATCATTTACCTACTCGAGGACGAGCAGGAGTTAAGCTTGGGGATACTTGATACGTCTCCAACGTATCTATAATTTTTCATTGTTCCATCTATTATATTATCTGTTTTGGATTTTTTATATGCATTACTATGCTATTTTATATTATTTTTGAGACTAACCTATTAATCTACAGCCTAGTGCCAGTTTCTGTTTTTTTCATGTTTCTGAGTATTGCACATATGGAATATTAAACGGAGTTCAAACGTAATAAAATCTTCGGAATGATTTTTCTTGGACCAAAAGACACCTGTCAGACTTGGAGAAGGGGGCAGGAGACCTGTTGGGAGGTGACAAGCCTGAATGGCACGCCCTAGGGTGGGGGTACGCCCTGACTTGTGGGCCCCCTCCAGCTCTCCCAACCCTAATCCTTGGCCTATAAATTCCCATATATCCCCCAATACTATACGGAGACCACAAAATACTTTTCCGTCGTCGGGATTCTCAGTTCCCGTTAGATCCATTCTGGGAGCCTTTTTCCGGTAATATGCCGGAGAGGGAATTGATCACGGAGGGCATCTACATCATATCCATTGCCCCTCCGATGATGCGTGAGTAGTTCACCACAGACCTACGGGTCCATAGCTAGTAGCTAGATGGCTTCTTCTCTCTCTTTGTTCTTCAATACCATGTTCTTCATGATCTTCATGGAGATCTATCCGATGTAATACTCTTTTGCGGTGTGTTTGTCGAGATCTGATGAATTGTGGGCTTATGTTCAGATTATCTATGAATATTACTTGAATCTTCTCTGAATTCTTATATGCATGATTTCATATGTTAGCATGTCTGTTCGAGTTATTGGTTTTGTTTGGCCAACTAGATTGGTAATTCTTGTAATGGAAGAAGTGTTTAGTTTTGGGTTCAATCTTGCGGTGTCCTCACCCAGTGACAAAGTAGGGGTAGCGAGGCACGTATTGCATTGTTTCCATCGAGGGTAAAAAGATGGAGTTTTCATCATATTTCTTGAGTTTATCCCTCTACATCATGTCATCTTACCTAATGCGTTACTCTGTTCTTCATGAACTTAATACTCTAGATGCAGGCATGAGTTGGTCGATGTGTGGTGTAATAGTAGTAGATGCAGAATCGTTTCAGTCTACTTGACATGGACGTGATGCCCATATGCATAATCATTGTCATAGATATCTTCAGAATTATTCGCTTTTCTATCAATTGCTCGACAGTAATTTGTTCACCCACGATATTTTTTTTCTTCATGAGAGAAGTCTCTAGTGAAACCTATGGCCCTCAGGTCTATTTTCCATATTATATTTTCAGATCTATAAACCAAAAATACCAAAAATATATTCCTGCATTTTATTTACTTTTGTTTTACTTTTCGTTTCCGCAATCTTTTATACCTATCTCTATCAGATCTCAGCCTTGCAAATAACCATGAAGGAATTGACAACCCCTTTGTTGCGTTGGGTACAAGTGTTTGATTGTTTGTGTAGGTGCTAATATTGGGGCCTTGCTTGTTCCTCCTACTGGATTGATACCTTGGTTCTCAACAAACCAAGGGAAATACTTATCTAGTTTGCTGCATCACCCTTTCCTCTTCAAGGGAAAACCAATCGCCCCGACCACTCCACCAACGTTGATGACCATCGGAGCGCCCCCATTGTCAACGACCCACGTGATTGCCATCGTCCACCACCTTGGTTAGCCCCCGTCCTTCCGATCTAGATCCTACGGCTAGGATAGATTTTTTAGTTTGCCAAATCATTTCTATTTAGTTTTGGCCGTCCACCCAGTTAGCTCTAACGCGCACACCCTTCGGCCAATCTCTTTCTGCCACGTGGACGTAGCCGTCACGTAGAGTTTCTTTATAAAAACAGATTTAGTTTCAATATTAGATCTTTGATATATTTTATGTTTTAAATCCTTTTGAGTGATTCTTTTTGCATCAGTTTTATAATTTCTTGAAGTATCTATTTGTGCAATTGGATTTCAAATTTGAATAGTTTAAATTTGAATTTGCAAGAATTTGCTTCAAACCTTAACTTGTAAATATCTTAGTTTAAGAATAGATTTTAAATTGATTCTTTTTGCTCCTGTTTATAGTTGAGTTATTTATCAAGAGGAGTAAGAAAATTTATTTTTGTTTATATTTTTATTTTCAATTTAGATCAGATTCAAAATCTCAGTTGTTTGGGTAGTGTTTTTAAAGAAAAATATTTTCTTTTCGTAATATATTTCCTTTTTGTCACTTTTGACAAAATTACTTTATGTTTGTGTTAGACATTAGTAGACACTTTTTATATAGTATTTAAAATATTTCAGTTTCTTTTGTTTTGTATTAGATCATACATAGAGTTTTATGAAAGTTTTTGGTTAATTATTTTTTGCTAGTGAATAATATTTTAAAATACTTTTTGTTTAGTTAAACTTTTATATTTTCTTTTCTGTTAATTTATTACGCTAGTATTTTTCTTTGGTGTCAAGTTTTTACTTAGGACAAAACTATTTTTTTGTGTAGAGTTTCCTTATGGTTTTCTTTTGAAGTTTTATTTGGATTTATTTAATTTTATTATTATCTTCTTTATTTTTGTTGTTTTTTGGTTGTCATTTGATTTCTACACTTGATTGCTAGGGTGAATGCTTATATGAATGTCATGTTTCTATAATATAGATTTCATCGAAGTGACGAATAGTTCTACCAAGTCATATTATGTGAGCGTTATAATCTCATTAAGTAATACCAGGCAAGTTTACTTTGACCATATTTTCATAGCTATGTTTAATATTGCATTTTAGTGTCACCATCTCAACAATTCCTCCAGTAGTATATCGAATCTTCTAGTTGAGTAGAAGAATGAGGTAGGAACCCACACCCTAATACTAATCCCTCAGAATGTTATTTATTTTAATGCTACTCTATAGTAGACAGGGATTAGCACGAGTGTGCTTAAGTGGTGCGAGATGGAGGACCCTATGTCAACGACGACAACTTCAAGATGACATCTTCAAGACCTGCATCTTCAAGACCTGAAGACTTCATGACTCGAGACTTCAATACACACTACTAGGTGGAATGGCTGTGAGGCACCTTGGAGTACCCAATGGATGTGTTGTGAGATGGAGTAGGCTAGTACTCATGCGGAAAGTTCCAGCCACACTAAAAGAGGTGGATGAATACTTCATACCCCGATGAGCGAACTTTGTGTAACTCTTCTACTTCTAGTAAAAATTCCTGACTTGGTTGATATTAGTTGTGACTCAGGCAAAATAGTGCTAGCAGACTTAGATGAATAGTAGGATTGGATGGACAATGTCAGTGGTTAGGGAAACTCTGTAAAATACCATAATTTTGTTCTCTTGTTCTCAAACACCATGAAGTGCGAGAACTTAATAGGAGGGATCGAATCATGTGGGTAAAGTGCACAAAACTATAGAGTTAAAACCTAATAGATTAGTCGTGTCCCTGGTTACGGACAATTTGTGCCTATGGAATTGGATACATCTCGAAACTCTCAGCATCAGATTGATAATTAGTTATGGGCCACATATAATGATTTGGGTATGAGACATCGGTTGGCGGAACCATGTCATATTAGGTAACTATGTAGTAAAAACTCCACACATTCCTTTGTTGTAGGGAAAATAAATAAAACCAGCATGTATGCAAAAATTTAAGATATAGAGCCACAAAGCCATATTGCATATAGAATAGTCTTTAACATCTACTTTCTCTTGTGATTTAGTGGGTACATTCAATGTACTGACCTACATGCCTGCAATGTCTCATGTTGTAGATATTTATATGATAAGTAAGAGTTATGATATAGGGTTACGATCTACACTTAACTTGCCGTAGGCATTGATGGGACTCACACCCCTATGGATACGTTTTTGTTGTGATAATAAGGTATACTCTGGATCTATGGTACTTATTCTACAAATGATGTTATGGTATATGTTTCTGACATACCCCAGTTTGTGCTAGATTCAATGATGATGATGTTGGCGGAGTTCTAGATAGCAAGAGAGGCTTGGAGCACACTCAAGGAGATGAGGATTGGAGAAGACTGCATCACCAAAGCTCAGGCAGAAGTGCTGAAGCGCCAATTTCACAAGTTGCAGATGGAGCAAACTAAGTTGGTGAACAACTACGCCATGTGTCTTACTACCTTGGTGTGAGTGATCTGCACGCTTGGTGCAAAGCTCAAGGTGACTGAGATTGTGGAGAAATTTTTAGTTCGGTGACTGACAAATTCATGACATCAATGACATGACCATAACGGAAGTGATCGGACGCATGTAGACATGAGAAGAGAATACTTGTGGCTGTCGAAAGGAAATGGAGGAGGTAGTGACCAACTCATGTACTTGTGCGCAGATTGGGTGTCCCCAAGTAGCCAAGGAAGGCTTGATGGCAACGAAGGCTTAAGAAACGCAACGCCAACGGAACAACCATAGAAGTCAAAGGAAAAGGCAAGCCCGAAGGTCATGGTAAGGCGGACCAATCTAAAGAGCGAACACAACGAAACTTGGATATGTCCGAGGTCAAGTGCAATAACTGCAAGGAGATGGGTCACTTTGCAAATGATTGTCTAAATCCTAACAAGCCGGAGATCAAGGAAAATTTGGCCAATCAGGGTGATGAACGTCCAGGTCTTCTGATGGCCTAAGTTTGTGATCTCGTCAAAAGGCGGTGCTACTTAATGAGAATAAAGTGACACTGAAGCTCTCCGGGAATCAAAATTTGTCGTGGTATCTAGACACGGGTGAGAGTAACCACATGATGGGGTGCAAGGAGAAATTCCTTGATCTGGAGTATGATGTTGAAGGCTCAGTCAATTTCGGTAATGGTTCAAATGTGGAGATTTTTGGGAAAGGATGTGTCCAATTCGAGGGTCACGTAGGCAAACATCGCATACTCACTTGAGTGTACTACATCCCATGGCTTTGCAACAACATCATCTCTATCGGGAAGCTTGACAAGAATGGATGCAAGGTGGACATCAGGAATGGAGTGATGATGATCTTTCAGAACCTCCGAAACATACTAACTCGTGTTAACCAGACATGAAACAGGCTCTATGTCCTCAATCTTGATCATTCTGAATTGGAGTGTTGGATTGCCAAGAGTGATGATGACTCGTAGTTACATGATAGATTTGTACATGTTAACTGATGACCCACACTGTAGGGGATCTATCATCGTCCTTTCGATAAGTAAGAGTGTCGAACTCAACGAGGAGCTGAAGGAAATGATTAGCTGTTTTCAGTAAGGTATTATGTGCAAGCACACTGAAATTATCGGTGACAAATAGTTTTACGATAAGGTAATTTGTAACAGGTAACAAGTAACAAATGTAACTAAGGTGCAACAAGGTAGCTCAATCCTTTTTCTAGCAAAGGACTAGCCTGGAGAAACTCTTATATAAAGAAAAGCGCTCCCGAGGACACATGTGAATTTATGTCAAGCTAGTTTTCATCATGCTCATATGATTCGCGTTCGTTACTTTGATAATTTGATATGTGGGAGGACCGACGCTTGGGTGCTGCCCTTACATGGAAAAACCTCCCACTTATGATTAGCCTCTCTCGCGAGAATCTGCAACTACAAAATAGGAATTAATATAAATCTAACCATAGCATTAAACATATGGATCCAAATCAGCCCCTTACGAAGCACCACATAAACTAGGGTTTAAGGTTCTTTTACTCTAGCAACCCATCATCTACTTATTACTTCCCAATGCCTTCCTCTAGGCCCAAACAATGGTGAAGTGTCATGTAGTCGACGTTCACATGACACCACTAGAGGAGAGACAACATATAACTTATCAAAATATCGAACGAATACCAAATTCACATGATTACTTATAACAAGACTTATCCCATGTCCTCAGGAACAAACATAACTACTCATAAAGCATATTAATATTCATGATCATAGGATTATGAATAATCTTTAAGGATCTGAACATATAATCTTTCACCAAATAAACCAACTAGCATCAACTACAGGGAGTAATCAACACTACCAGCAACCCACATGTACCAATCTGAGGTTTTGAGACAAAGATCAGATACAAGAGATGAACTAGGGTTTGGACAGGAGATGGTGCTGATGAAGATGTTGATGGAGATTGACCCCCTTTCAATGAGAGGATCGTTGGTGATGACGATGGATTCGATTTCCCCTCCGGGAGGGAAGTTTCCTCGGCGGAATAGCTCTGCCGGAGCTCTAGATTGGTTCTGTCGAAGTTCCGCCTCGAGACGGCGGCGTCACGTCCCGACAGGTTTGATATGTTTTTTTCCAGGTATGCACGATATGACATGGCAATTCACACAATCAAACTCTACACCTTAAGTGAAGTTCAATATGCAACGGGTTGCATATTGACGAAACTCCACATACGAATTATTTAGTTATATCCCGATTAGGTACACGGCAATAATAAATGTTGGTTAAACATGGCAAGAGGTGAAACGTAATTAAGCTACCTATCTAGGCATTTTAATTGAGGTCAGAAACGACATATAGCATCTCCGAACTGACCTCATATGTTAATTTATAATTCTGACCAGATATGAACTAATCATGTTTTAGTAATTGTTAAACAGAAAAATAAATAGGTTCACATGATTCTACGCGTCGTTCCAATCAATTTACACATAGAGAACATCTCCAATGGAGCTACGGTTCAAAAGATATGATCACCGCAAGATATGATGTCATGAATGCAATATGTGGAACATAATATGAAACTACACGAGATTCTAAGAAATTTTCATATAGGACACGATCAAAATGGAGCAACGGTTCAAGAACTACAAGCTCAACAAGAAATAGCTATAATATGTCCAAAAGAGCAACTTGGCATTTTCTACACCCCAAAACAACAAGCTACATAAATCCAAAATTCTCAAACAAGACATGAGACAGTAGAGGGTAAGATGCACTTCAACACCCTAATAATAACATCAACCATGGCAGCATGGATCACTAGGAAAAGAACTCACAAAATGGCATCTCGCACACAGTTTCAGACTTAGAAAAATAACAGTTTTGATAGTGCAGTTTTTGATCTGAAGGCATATTGACAGCAGCAAAACTATAAGATACAGGGCACCAAATGACTTGAAAAATCATAGCAAGCTAGAGAATCTTAAGGACTACAAATAACTCCATTGTAAGAACCTCAAAAGAGCTATAGATCACTAGCAAAACTCATGGCAAGAGAGCAACAAAATATAACAGATTTCAGACTTAGAAATATATCAGCATCTCCAAATCAGCACTATTTTCTAGCATGTTGGCGGCAAGCAAACAACACCTAAACATGGGTTTCTATTGCAACCAAAATACCAGGGGCTAACATACATATCCAAGGGCATATCTCTAGTTTACAACTAATTCATATCATGCACGGAATAAAACCCACAAAATAAACAAAAGGGCAACATGGCAAAATATCACGTGCACTAACTTGCTCAAAAGCTAAAACTAAATGCATAGTTAAATTCTATGGATTTTTCTACCCCGAAAACATATATAATATGTGGGGTTCGAATAATAAACTAGCGCCACACATATATGCGAGAATATGTCTTAAACACGACATAGCAAACAAGCGACGGAACCTACATGCAAAAATGCAAACGACTACTCTAAAATACATGGCAAAGGGTTACAAACAACACGAACATTTTATCTACGTGGTTTGAGCAATCCGGACACGCACAAAAATAACTACGGGATAATTCCCTATTAGTATAGCACGCAATTCTAGGCATACGGCGGTTCAAACCACTTCAAACATGCATCAAAGTTGCAAAATGTGAATCTACGCGAAAAACTAATCAAGTTTCATATATAACTTATTCCGATCCGGTGCACGGTTTGAAATCTATGGAAGTTTCAAAATAAGACATTTTCCTGAAATAAAATAAATCGCGGATAAATAGGAAAAACTAACGGGTCGAATTTGTTGCCGCAAAATAGTTGTGATACGCCTAGGCGGGGGATAGAGGGGTTCTCACCTTGGGCTCAATCCAAGTCGGCGCGGGGCGAGGTGGCTTGGTGGGGAGGCCGACTAGGCCTTGGGCTGGGAGGCGGTCGGCCTGGGCGGCGCGGCTCGTTGCGAGCTGGGCCGACTCGGACCCAGAAGCCGACCGGAGGGCGAAGGGCGCTGGGCTTGGGGCACGCGGCGGGGCCCACCAATGCGGTCACAGCGCCGACCAACCCCAGATCCGATCGGAATCGACCGCGGGCGAGGCTGGTGGTGCGGCGGCGGCCGGCAGCTGCTGGACTCCAGCGGGGCGGCGACTGAACTGGGTGCGACGGAGCGTGGCGGACTAGGCGGTGGCGGGACCCTGTCGGGATGTGGCGAGGGGACGGGCGGCGGATCCGGGCGAACTGGCCGGAGCTGGCCGAAGCGCGATGCTCATGGAGCGGCCAGGCATGGCGGGGCGTCGAGGAGGCGGCTGCTCAAGGCGGCGGCATGGGACGGGATCTGGCGGGGCATCCGGCAGCAAGGGCGGCGGCGCTAGCTCCAACGGGAGGAGCGGTTCAGGGGTTCCTCCCCTCGGGCACGCTCGGGGCAGAGCAGGGCTGTTGGCGGCTAGATGGGCCCGGGAGGGCCTTTCCCTGGGTCGGGCGGGCCTGACGGCTGGGAGGAGGTAGGAGGAGAGAGGAGCTGCGGCTGGGGGTTTGGGTGGCCCGGATCCCGAGGTGGATTAGGGTTAGGGCTTGATTAGGAAGGGAAGGATGTCTATTTATAGACAGAGGGGCTAGGCTTATCGGAATCCGGCTCTGTTTTCCACCACGGGGTCGCGATCGAACGGTCATAGATGCGGAAATGGCTAGGTGGGCTTTGTGGAGTGGCTAGGCTAAGACGAGAGGGAAAACGGGCACCCGGCAACGTATTTAATACACCGAAAAAACGGTTGATGATAAACTGAATACGGTGCCGCTACGGACAACTGTTCGGGTACCAGACGTACTCCGATTGCGATGAAAATTGGCATGCGGCCTACCTATATTGAAATAAGACCGCACGCCAAGTTTCAACCCAATGAGAGAAAGTTTTATACATACTTTTAAAAACAAATATTTTAACGATGCCACGGGCGCGTCCGTGTGTGGTCGGGCTCAAAACAGGCAAGGACGAGAACGGAGATAACCGGCAACTAATAACGGATGCAAGTTTTGAAAACTGGCGGCAACAGAGCGCCGACGCAATGCAGATGATGCGCATGATGCGATAATTAAAATAATCACACGGTGGCAACGGAATATAAGGAGAATCTTCTGGAGCGTCGGTCTCGGGCTGTCACATATATACATCAACTCGTCATCAAGTGCTATTCCAGCACCTCCGTCTCCTCCCAGGCTTGTTCCCGCGTTGACTCACGTTGAAAGGACTCCGTTGGAGTTTCTTGTCAGACTGCAAGGTCGCATTCGGACCCGGGTTCAACTCCCCATCGCCTTCGCCAAGGTGATGAGCGAAGAGAAGCCCCCGATGTTGCGGCTTCACGTGCATGGCTGCGGCAATGGCGCGATCCCGGTGACCGTGGAGTATCCGGGACCTCGGCTCCTATTCCTCGGCCACGGGTGGAAGGGCTTCGCCCGTGCCCATAACCTCTAGGATTGGCACGTTCTTCACTTCAAGATGATGGCGGACAACCTGCTCTCCGCCAAGATATACAGGAACTCGGGTGCGCACCTTGACTGCTGCGAAGAGAGCTCGAGCGGGACTGACAGCCCTTCCTAGCGCGAGAGCGACGAGGACGGGTCGGATGGTAGCGACGGCGAGTACAGGTCAGATCCTCGGTAGGCTAAACCTGGATACGAGGATCTGTCCTTGGAGTAACCATCGGTCGATCCATCACCGTCAGTCCACGGTCCTCCTCCTCCCGATCCCAGACCGATGAGCCGGAAGAACCAACACTGCCGCATACCGCAGAATCGCCTGGTTTCCGTTCCCGCCATCCCTTCAGGCCCTGTTCTCCAATGCGCAATGCTGGTCCAGGAAAGGTCGGCATTGGCCGCGCCGGGGGCCCTGATGCTTTTTGTCTTCTCGAACTCCCGTCCGGCGTCCCTCGCCAAAAGACAGTATAATAGGTTAGAGTAGCAAAAATCATTCATGTAATATGTCTGAGTTTGTTTCAAACAAATGAATGAAATGTTGTTTCCCTTGCGTCTGATTCTTCCCCTCGTATGATACGCCTTTTGCATTTTCCGGGAGCTTGCCGGTGTGACTGGTCCTGCCGCTAGTGCTTTGAGGAACGGGTCCTTAGCAGTTCGCCTGAAGGGTCATTATCGGCAAGACTCCTTGCCACACTCAGTGCAACCATTAGATCATTGAGCGCGGCTCGAGGCGAAATAAGGTGCTATGTAGCCACTTAGACTGTTGAACAGGTTCGAAACAGTGAGAAGGCGCTCTGTGGACGTTCAGGTCGTTGAACTAGTTTGAAACAAAACTAAGGCGCACTGATCCTGACAAGGTTCCATCTATGCGCAGGTTTCTCAAACAAGGTTTGGACTCTTCTAGAAAGGGAACAACCTATCTACTTTGAAATCTCATCTGAAATATTTATCACTTATCTATTGTGCCATGGCACTTCTCCCCGCGGCGCTTGGGTCCTTTGTCGGGGCCTCAGGTCCCCGGCAAGCAGGAGACTATACTCTTCTGGCAACTTCCCCTCCGGCAAGGTACTTGCCGATAGTTCTCGACTGTCGTATAGAAGGGGGATTGACGGAGCATAACTCCTTTTCCTGTTTTGCCAGGCCGTGCTGACGGAGCCCCCGAGCGCACCTTTGGCGAAGACGTGATGCTTCCGAGGGGAAAGCATTCGGTTGGAGTGCGTGCCTGGGTTCCAGGGCCTGTAGGCGCATTCTCGACGGCTATGCATCACTCCGCGGAGGTGGGTCGGCCAGAGTATGTGCCGGAGGCCTCGCCGAAGCCCCCAGGCACACCCTCGACAGGAGCGCACTGTCCCGGAGCGGCACGTCAGCCTGATGTCTTCAAGCTCGAGGTATCCGTCTCCTTGGCCTGCGTTCGCACGGCGGGGCGCTCACGCACGCGGTAGGAGGCTGTGGTGAATTAGAGCGACCACCGCTGGGCCCTGCTTCGAGGGACCACAGTGGTGCGCGATACTTCCCAAGATATGACACGGAACTTGCTCTAATCCACGAAAAAGCTCTCAGCCATCGCTCCCCCTACCTGGCACGCCAAAGATGTCGGGGAATCGACACCTATGGAAATTCGAGGAGTCCCTTGATCGTTTGGCGGGGAGAGAGAGGTACGTCGTCGAGAGCGGAACTAGCGATCAATACCGGCAAGGTCCTTTTTACCCAGGTTCGGGCCGCTTGGTGCGTAAAACCCTACTCCTTCTTAGTTTGTATTGTGTGCTTATTGTAGGGTGGTTTTGCTACACTAACTTAGTGGGTGATTAGGGAGTCTCTGATCCCCAAAAAGTCCAACCCCTAAGAATAAGCTTTGGGCCTCCTTTTATAGGCAAAGGGGTCTCCAACAGTGTGCTCACGGGGTGTATAGTGAACAGTATTCACCACTCTACTTCTTCGGTGGTGTCAGGGACAGTAAATGCCTTGTCTGACCCCTGACCTGCCGCAAGATGGTTGCGACACGTACCCGGGTGAATCGACACCTGGGCCTTGTGCTGGCACACGAGGGATGTGTTGGAGCGGTTGTATTGTAGTACAAACTGGAGGGGCACCTCGCGAGCGAACCGGAGCTTGTTGGCCTGGAGTCCCTGTCGGATGACTTGGTCATCTTCGTGGCAAGGAAGGCTTGCCGGGGGCTTGAATACTTTCCCGGCAAGGAGGGCTTGCCAGGGGCCTCGTCTGTCTGTGCGAGCCTTCCCGGCAAGGGAAACTTGTCGGGGTCTTGCTATTCTTCGGGTAGTCTTCTCGGCGAAGCGGGCTTGCCGGGGCCTTGGGAATCTTCCCAGCAAGGAGGGCTTGCCGGGACCTTGCCCGTGGAGCCTTTGTACTCCACGCCCATGGAGAGGGGGAAGGGTGTGGCCTTGGTGGGTCTTGGACTGCCTTCCTACTACTCTTCCCGATACACTGCTGTCGGGGGCGTCGCCGATGCCCGTGCACAAGTGTGGAGCACAAGGGACCCTAGTCTCTAGTGCACCTATATGGTGCTTTCCATAAATTGCTTGCTCGGTATGATGTTAATCATAGATTTGCATGTCCTTATCACCCTCAATCTAGTGGGCAAGTAGAACTGAGCAATAGAGAAATAAAATTGATCTTGCAAAAGAACGTTAATAGATCCAGAAAGAATTGGGCTAAGAGACTTGACTATGCATTATGGGCTTATAGAACCAGTTACAAAAACCCTATGGGTGTGTCTCCTTATAAAATGATCTATGGTAAAGCATGTCACTTACCTCTAGATCTACAACATAAAGCCTATTGGGCAATTAAAGAACTTAACTATGATTTCAAACTTGCTCGTGAAAATAGGTTATTTAACATTGGCTCAATTGATGAATGGAGAACCCATAATTATGACAATGCTAAGTTGTTTAAAGAAAAGGTTAAGAGATGGCATGATAGAAGGATACAAAGGCGTGAATTCAATGTAGGTGATTATGTCTTGCTACATAACTCTCATTTAAGATTTTTTGTAGGAAAACTTCTCTCTAAATGGGAAGGTCCTTACATTATCGAGGAAGTATATCGTTTCGGTGCCATCAAGATCAACAATGCAGAAGGCACAAATCCGAAGGTGGTAAATGGGCAAAAAATCAAACATTATATCTCAGGTACTCCCAGAAATGTTGAAACTAATATTATCGATGTCATAAGTCCGGAAGAGTATATTAGGGAGATGTACCAGAATGCCTCGGACCCCGAAAAGGAATAGGTATGTGGTACGGTAAGCAAACCGACTCCAAAACATTTTTAATGTCAATTTTTACCAGTTTTGGAATATTTAAAAAATAGGAAAATTAAAAGCAGTCCGAAGCATGCACAAGGAGGCGACAAGCCCAGGGGGCGCGGCCTACCCCCTGACCGCGCCCCGTAGGCTTGTGGCCGCCCCGTGCACCCTCCGGACTCCGTTTTCTTGTGGAAGACTCCTTCGGGTTGGCAAAAGTTCATTATATATTCTCCCAAAGGTTTTGACCTTTGTATCTCGACAATATCTCTTGTTTTCATTTTGAGTTGTTTCTGTAGTTTATTCAGAGCGATATGTCTTTGGAAGAATCTGTTGGGGAGAACCGTGTCGGGCAGGTCACGGAGGAAAAGGTGGAAGCTGACTTCAAAAGGATAGATGCTATGGAGGAAGACCAAGAAGTTACCTCTCGGTTGCAACCTGAAGCCATGATTGAAGAACTTCAGTGCGCAGCAATTCCGAATTCGGTTATCCCACCTAATGCTAAATTCTCACATATGAAAATATGAAAAAGAGTGTTGCCTTTTCCCGTGCAGCAATGGAACATCCATGGGTTATGGGAGCTCTAACCGTCACTGGAAAACTTCACAAGGAAATAATGGATCTCAGACTGCGAAATAATAAGCTTGAGGAGGAGAATCGCATTCTGAGGGGCATCATCACCAAGAATATATAACCACACCCTCTGAAGGAAGACAACTGAACACATGGGTATGCACATTCCCCTTGACTTGTGCCAAGCTTGGGGGAGGTGCCCCGATATGGTATCACCATCACACTTTTTTACCTTTTTTGTTTATTTTTGTTTTTCTTCATTCGATCCTTTTAGCTATATATTGATCTAGTAGAATAAAGTTTTAGTGTGAGCTAGTTTTAATTTTTCTTTTTGTTCCCCTATGTAAGCAAGTCCGAGAGTTATATAATAAAGAGTAGTTTGAGTCAAGGGCTTTTATTGCTTGTTATGAGCGTGAGAAAAAGAAATAGAAAGAAGTATAGAATAAAAGCAATAGAGCATACATAATGATCTTATGGGGAGCGATGACTTCACATATAAAAAGTATGTTTACTGAAATTTGTTGTGAGTTCACAAACAAAGCTATTGGTCATGGTTGCAATTATGAGGAAGTAATAAAGAAAGAGAGGTTCACATATAAATATAATAAAGAAAGAGAGGTTCACCTACCTATGGATTGAGTAAGATCCTTCAAGTAAGTTGTCATCGATGCAAGCAATAAAAATTGCTCCTTAAATATGTGTGCTTTATTAGTGCGCGGAAAATAAACTTTATACGAACTTGTGATATAGAAGAAATAAAAGTGACGGACTGCATAATAAAGTTCTTTATCACAAGGGGCAATATAAAGTGACGTTCTTTTGTATTAAGAGATTGTGCATCCAACTATGAAAGCGCATGACATCCTCTACTTCCCTTTGTGGAGGGCCTATTTGTTACTTCTACTTTTTAGTACTTACCTTTATGCAAGAGTCGTGGTGATTTTCACCATTTCCTTTATTTCGCCTTCATCTTTTGGCAAGCGTCATGTGTTGGGGAATGATCTATACAAATATATCCACTCGGTTGTGGCTGATCATGAGTTATTATTGTTAACATTACCATCGAATTAAATAGTTGGGAGGCAAAACTAAAAGCCCCTATCTTTCTCTGTGTCCGATTGAAGCTTTGACCTCATAGGTACCGCATGAGTGTTAGCAATTATGAAAGACTATAAGATGATTGAGTATGTGGATTTGCTTTACAGGCTCTTTGTTACCTCTTTCGTACGTTGCGATAAATTGGAATTGATTCAATGACTGAAATCATAGTTTCTTAGTTCTCAATAGAGTTCCTGATTCATACTTTACCTTGTGAATGAATTGTTACTTCAGTATAAGATATTCTATGTCAATATGTGTTGTTGTTCTAAAGAAAATCATGATGCCTGCATGTACGTATTTTATTTTATCGACACCCCTATCTCTAAACATATGGGCATATTTATTGGTCCCGGCTTGCGCTCAAGGACAAGCGGGGTCTAATCTTGGGGGAGTTCATACGTCCATTTTGCATCATGCTTTTATGTCAATATTTATTACATTATGGACTATTATTACACATTATGGTATAATACTTATGCCTTTTCTCTCTTATTTCACAAGATTTACATGAAGAGGGAGAATACCGGCAGTTGGAATTCTGGACTGGAAAAGGAGCAAATCTGAGAGACCTATTCTGCACAGCTCCAAAACTTCTGAAAAGTTATCGAGAGCAGTTTTGGAATTTATAAAAAATAATGGGCGAAAGAAATATCCGAGGGGACCCACCAGGTGGCCACAAGCCCAATGGGCGTGGCCTACCACCCTGGCCGCGCCATGCAGGCTTGTGGGCCCCCTGGCAGGCCTCTGGTGCCCATCTTCTCCAATATGAATCATGTGGTGAATATCATGTGTTGGTTCTTGTTTCTGGTTTCCTTCGTCTCGATAGAGTTCCGCAAGCGTGTCGGAAAGTGAGGACCCATTCGACTACGCTGGTTCGTCTGCTTCACGGAGTCATTCTTCTTCCAAGCGGGATCTCACCTAAGATGACCATTTCCCCAGATATCATTACTATCAATGCCATGCTAGTTGCATTGTTTCTGTTGCTATGTCTCGTTGCCTACCATAGGTTAGATGTCAGCCTCTCAACATTGCCATGAAAACCTTCAACCTTCTACAACCTAACAATCCACTGATTGGCTATGTTCCCGCTTGCTTAACCATGTGTTAGCGTTGCTAGTTGCAGGTGCAGTTGCTTCCATGTGATAACATGGGTTCCTTGTTATATCACCCTATTAACGCTATTTAATTAAATGCACCTATATACTTGGTAAAAGGTGGAAGGCGCGACCTTTCTAGCCAGGTGTTTTGTTCCACCTTTGCCCCCTGATACGTCCAATTTGCATCATGCTTTTATGTTGATATTTATCGCTTTATGGGCTGTTATTACACTTCACGGTACAATACTTATGCCTTTTCTCTCTTATTTGATAAGGTTAAATGAAGAGGGAGAATGCTGGCAGCTGGAATTCTGGTCTGAAAAGGGAGCAAGTTTGAGATACCTACTCTGCGCAACTCCAAAAGCCGTGAAAATCAACGGAGAATTATTTTGGATTTTATGAAAAATAGTGGGCGGAAGAAGTACCAAAGGGCGCCACCAGGAGGCCACAAGCCTGCCAGGCCCGGCCTACCCCCTGGCCGGGCCTGGGTGGCTTGTGGGCCCCCTGCTGCCCCTTCGGCGCTGATCTTTTGCTATATGGAGGGTTTCGTTCCAAAAAAATCAGAAGGGAGCTTGCGGGAGGAGCCGCCACCGCCACGAGGCGGAACTTGAGCAAAACCAATGTAGAGCTCCGGTAGGGTCATCCTGTCGGGGAAATTTCCCTCCCGGAGTGGGAAATCGTTGCCATCGTCATCACCAACACTCCTCTCATCGGAGGGGACTCATCTCCATCAACATCTTCATCAGCACCATCTCATCTCCAAACCCTAGTTCATCTCTTGTAAACAATCTCCGTCTCGCGACTCCGGTTGGTACTTTTAAGGTTGCTAGTACTGTTAATTACTCTTTATAGTTGATACTAGTTGGATTACTCGGTGGAAGATTATATGTTCATATCCTTGATGCTATTCATTACCTCTCTGGTCATGAACATAATTATGCTTTGTGAGTAGTCACTTTTGTTCCTGAGGACATGGGATAAGTCTTGCTATAAGTAGTCATGTGAATTTGGTATACGTTCGATATTTTGATGCATTGTATGTTGTTTTTCCTCTAGTGGTGTTATGTGAACGTCGACTACATAACACTTCACCATTATTTGGGCCTAGAGGAAGGCATTGGGAAGTAATAAGTAGATGATGGGTTGCTAGAGTGACAGAAGCTTAAACCCTAGTTTATGCGTTGCTTCGTAAGGGGCTGCTTTGGATCCACTAGTTTAATGTTATGGTTAGACTTAGTCTTAATTCTTCTTTCGTAGTTGTGGATGCTTGCGAGAGGGGTTAATGATAAGTGGGATGTTTTTCCAAGTAAGGTCAGCACCCAAGCACCGGTCCACCCACATATCAAACTATCAAAGTAGCGAACGCGAATCATATGAATATGATGAAAACTAGCTTGACGGAAATTCCCATGTGTCCTCGGGAGCGCTTTAACTCATATAAGAGTTCGCCCAGGCTTGTCCCTTGATACAAAAGGGATTGGTCCATCTTGCTGCACCTTTGTTACTATTGTTACTTGCTACTCGCTACGAATTATCTTGGCACACAACTATCTGTTACCGACAATTTCAGTGCTTGCAGAGAATACCTTGCTGAAAACCGCTTGTCAGTTCCTTCTGCTCCTCGTTGGGTTCGACACTCTTACTTATCAAAAGGACTACGATAGATTCGCTACAATTGTGGGTCATCAAGACTCTTTTCTGGCGCCGTTGCCGGGGAGTGAAGCGTCTTTGGTAAGTGTAATTTGATAAGGAAACATTTATATAGTGTGCTGAAATTTATTGTCACATGTCACTATGGAAACTAATCCTTTGAGGAGCTTGTTCGGGGTATCTTCACCTCGAACGGAAGAACAAGGAGTTTCTCCTGAACCTACTGCACCCACTGAAAATATTTGTTATCAAATTTCTTCGGGTATGCTAGAGAAACTGTTGGTTAATCCTTTTTCAGGAGATGGAACATCATATCCAGACTTGCATCTAATCTATGTAGATGAAGTTTGTGGTTTATTTAAGCTTGAAGGTTTGCCCGAGGATGAGGTCAAGAATAAGGTCTTCCACTTAACTTTGAGGGATAAAGTATTAACATGGTATAGGCTATGTGATGATACTGGATCATGGAACTACAACCGATTGCAATTGGAATTTCATCAAAAGTTTTATCCTATGCATCTAGTACATCGTGATCGGATTTATATTTATAATTTTTGGCCTCGTGATAGGGAAAGTATCGCTCAAGTTTGGGGGAGGCTTAAGTCAACGTTATATTCATGCCCCAACCATGAGCTGTCGAGAGAAATTATTATTCAAAACTTATATGCTCGGCTTTCTCATGATAATCGCACCATGCTTGACACTTCTTGTACCGGTTCTTTTATGAAGAGAGATATTGAATTCAAATGGAATTTATTGGAAAGAATTAAATGCAACTCTGAAGATTGGGAGTTTGATGAAGGTAAGGAGTCAGGTATGAATCTTAAGTTCGATTGCGTTAAATCCTTGGTTGAAACAAATAATTTTTGTGATTTTAGCGCTAAATATGGAGTTGACTCTGATATAGTATCTTCATTATGTGAATCATTTGCTGCTCATATTGATCTCCCTAAAGAGAAGTGGTTTAAATATCATCCTCCCTTAGAAGTCAATGATGTTAAACTCAATCCTGTTGAAGAGGAAGTCATTGCTTATAATGATCCTATTGTTCCTAGTGCTTACATTGAGAAACCACCTTTCCCTGTTAGAATAAAGGATCATTCTAAAGCTTCAACTATGATACGTAGGGTTACATTAGAACACCTACACCCCCTGAGCATATTAGAGTTGAACCTAGCATTGTTATTATCAAAGATCTCCTGTCCGACAATGTTGATGGCCATGATATTCACTTCTATGAAGATGCTGCTAGAATAGCTAAACCTCATACTAGAGACGAATATAGGCCTGTTGTTGGCATGCCTGTTGTTTCTATTAAGATAGGAGATCATTGTTATCATGGTTTTTGTGACGCGGGTCTAGTGTTAGTGCAATACCTCAATCTTTATATGATGAAATTAAAGACGAGATTGCACCTGTCGAGATGGAACCTATTGATGTCACTATTCAGCTTGCCAATAGAGATACTATCTGCCCTTTGGAAATTGTTAGAGATGTTGAAGTCTTTTGTGGTAAAACTAAGTATCCAGCTGATTTTATCGTTCTTGCTACCACACAAGATAGCTTTTGTCCCATCATATTTGGCAGACCTTTCCTCAATACCGTCAATGCTCATATTGACTGTGAGAAGCAAACTGTCACTGTTGGCTTTGAAGGTGTGTCTCATGAATTTAATTTCTCCAAGTTTGGTAGACAACCTCATGAAAAAGAGTTGTCAAGTAAGGATGAAATTATTGCCATAGCCTCTATTGCCATGCCTCCTACTGATCCTTTAGAGCAATACTTGGTTGAGCATGAAAATGATATGCATATGGATCAGAGGAATGAGATAGATAGAGTTATCTTTGAACAACATCCTATCCTTAATAATAATTTGCCTATTGAACTGCTTGGAGATCCACCCCCACCAAAGGGTGATCCTGTGTTTGAGCTGAAACAGTTACCTGATACTCTTAAGTATGCTTATCTTGACGAAAAACAGATACATCCCGTTATTATTAGTGCTAGACTTTCAGAGCATGAAGAAAAGAAATTATTGAAAACTCTGAGGAAGCGCCGTGCTGCTATTGGATATACTCTTGATGATCTTAAGGGCATTAGTCCCTCTCTATGCCAGCACAAAATTAAAACCGATCCTGATTCCAAACCAGTTGCTGATCATCAACGGAGATTCAATCCTAAGATCAAGGAGGTAGTAAGAAAAGAAATACTAAATCTCCTGGAAGCAAGTATTATCTATCCTGTTGCTCATAGTGATTGGGTAAGTCCGATGCATTGTGTCCCTAAGAAGGGAGGTATTACCGTTGTCCCTAATGACAAAGATGAATTGATCCCAGAGAGGATTATTACTGGCTATAGGATGGTAATTGATTTTAGGAAATTGAATAAAGCCACCAGGAAAGATCATTACCCTTTGACTTTTATCAACCAAATGCTAGAAATATTGTCTAAACACACACACTTCTGCTCTCTAGATGGTTATTCTGGTTTCTCCCAAATACCTGTTGCACAATCTGATCACGAGAAAACCACTTTTACCTTCCCTTTCGGTACCTTTGCTTACAAATGTATGCCTTTTGGCTTATGTAATGCACCTGCTACCTTTCAAAGATGTATGATGGCTATATTCTCTGACTTTTGTGAAAAGATTGTTGAGGTTTTCATGGATGACTTCTCCGTTTACGGGTCTTCTTTTGATGATTGCCTCAGCAACCTTGATCGAGTTTTGCAGAGATGTAAAGATACCAACCTTGTCTTGAATTGGTAGAAGTGTCACTTTATGGTTAACGAAGGCATCGTCTTAGGACATAAAATTTCTGAAAGAGGTATTGAAGTCGATAAGGCTAAGGTTGATGCAATCAAGAAAATGCCATGCCCTACAGACATTAAAGGTCTAAGAAGTTTCCTTGGTCATGCTGGTTTCTATAGAAGGTTCATTAAGGACTTTTCTAAGATTTCTAGGACTCTTACCAATCTCTTGCAAAAGGATATTCCTTTTGTTTTTGACGATGATTATGATGAAGACTTTGAAATACTTAAGAAGGCCTTGATAACTGCACCTATTATTCAACCACTTGATTGGAACTTACCTTTCGAAATTATGTGTGATGCTAGTGATTATGCTGTTGGTGCTGTTCTAGGACAAAGAGTTGATAATAAGTTGAATGTTATTCACTATGCTAGTAAAACTCTAGACAGTGCCCAAAGAAACTATGCTACTACTGAAAAGGAATTTTTAGCAGTCGTGTTTGCATGTGAAAAGTTCAGATCTTACATTGTTGATTCCAAGGTTACTATTCACACTAATCATGCTGCTATTAAGTACCTCATGGAAAAGAAAGATGCTAAACCTAGACTTATCAGATGGGTTCTCTTGCTACAAGAATTTGATTTGTATGTTGTTGATAGGAAGGGTGCTGAGAACCCCATAGCAGATAACTTGTCTAGGTTGGAGAATGTTCTTGATGACCCACAACCAATTGATGATAGCTTTCCTGATGAGAAATTGAATGTCATCAATGCTTCACGTAGTACACCGTGGTATGCTGATTATGCAAATTACATCGTTGCCAAATATATACCACCTAGTTTCACATACTAGCAAAAGAAGAAATTCTTCTTTGATTTGAGACATTACTTTTGGGATGATCATCACCTTTATAAAGAAGGAGTAGATGGTGTCATTAGACGTTGTGTACCTGAGCATGAACATGGACAGATCCTACAGAAGTGTCACTCCGAGGTTTACGGAGGACACCATGCGGGATATAGAACTGCACATAAGGTATTGCAATCTGGTTTCTATTGGCCTACCCTCTTCAAGGATGCCCGCAAGTTTGTCTTGTCTTGTGATGAGTGTCAAAGAATAGGTAATATCAGTAAACGTCAGGAAATGCCTATGAATTATTCACTTGTCATTGAACCATTTGATGTTTGGGGTTTTGATTATATCAAACCTTTTCCGAAGTCCAACAGATATACTCTTATCCTAGTTGCTGTTGATTACGTTACTAAGTGGGTAGAAGCTATCCCAACTAGTAGTGCTGATCATAACACCTCTACCAGGATGCTTAAAGAAGTTATTTTCCCTAGATTTGGAGTCCCTAGATATCTAATGACTAATGATGGTTCACATTTCATTCATGGTGCTTTCCGTAAAATGCTTGCTAAGTATGATGTCAATCGTAGAATTGGATCTCCCTATCATCCTCAGTCTAGTGGTCAAGTAGAGCTAAGCAATAGAGAGATTAAACTAATTCTGGAAAAGACTGTTAATAGGTCTAGAAAGAATTGGTCTAAGAAGCTTGATGATGCACTGTGGGTTTATAGAACTGCTTATAAGAATCCCATGGGCATGTCTCCGTACAAAATGGTTTACGGTAAAGCATGTCATTTACCTCTTGAGCTAGAGCATAAGGCTTATTGGGCAATCAAAGAGCTCAACTTTGATTTCTAACTTGCTAGTGAGAAGAGGTTATTTGACATTAGCTCACTTGATGAATGGAGAACTCAGGCATATGAAAATGCCAAGTTGTTCGAATAAAAAGTTAAGAGGTGGCATGATAAAAGGATACAAAAACGTTAGTTCAATGTAGGTGATTATGTCTTGCTATACAATTCTCGTTTAAGATTTTTTGCAGGAAATCTTCTCTCTAAATGGGAAGGTCCTTACATTGTTGAGGAAGTATATCGTTCCGGTGCCATAAATATCAACAACACGGAAGGTAATTTGCTGAGAGTTGTAAATGGGCAAAGAATCAAGCATTATATCTCAGGTACTCCCGTAAATGTTGAAAGCAATATTATTAATACCATAACTTTGAAGGAGTACATAAGGGATATTTATCAGCCTGTTTCAGACTCCGAAAATGAACAGGTATGTGATTCGGTAAGTAAACTGACTCCAAAACTTTTCTAGTAGCAATTTTACTCCGTTTTGGAATTTTCAGAAAAATAGAAAAATTTAAAGTTGTCCAGAAAGCGCAAGAGGAGGCGACAAGCCTGTCAGGCCCGGCCTACCCCTTGGCCGGGCCTGGGTGGCTTGTGGGCACCTCGTGTGCCTCCCGGACTCCGTTTTCTCATGGAGTATTCCTTTTGGTCGGGAAAAATTCATTATATATTCTCCCGAAAGGTCTGACCCTCGTATCACGCAAACTTCCTATGTTTTCGTTTCGAGCTGCTGTGCAGACAGATCTAGATCGCTATGGCGTCCCCAAAAGCTCCAAAGGACAAGTTCTTCGAGAAGGTCATCAATCCCTACCTCGCGGGAGTGCTGCAACACCCTCAATCTATCGAGATGCATGAGGGGGTGTTGCACATCCGTGATGTTGAGGGCTCCAAGAAGACCAGAAGCGTGGAGGCGAGGCTCGAAGCAATGGAGCAACAAGTCTTCAAGTGCCAAGGGATGGTGGAACGCGGACTCAACCCCAACCACATGATGATCACGGAGTTCACCAACAAGCACAAGATCGATGCCAATGACATCGGGAAGCACCTCACCATGCTCTATGACAGAATTGATCACCTCCAAGCCCAGATCTATGACCCGCAGAACCAAAGTTGTGAGTATGAGTATAGATTTAAATCAAAACGGTTGGCTCCAGATTTGAGGATCCCGGAGACTCGATCATCTTTCCATGATGGAGCACCTATGCTTTGGAAGATGGAGGATCAAACCCAGGTTGCAACAATTCCACCACCATCACCTTCGAAGGAAGAAAACTAAGCACGGGTATGGGCACTCCCCTTGGCTTATGCCAAGCTTGGGGGAGTTGCCCCGGTATCGTATCACCATCACATATTTTGCCTTTACCTTTTTCTTAGTTCGATCCTTTTTGTTTTTATCTTTTTCTACTACAGTAAAGTCTTTAGTATGTTCTAGGCTTTAGTTTTGCTTTGTGTCACCCCCAATGTAATCGAGTTCGTGAGTCATATAATAAAGAGTGTCTTAGTTAAGGGCCTTGCCTCATGCCATGATCTAAAGAAAAGAATAATAAAAGAACAAAATCATGAAAGATCATGTAATGATCTTATGGGAAGTGATGGCTTCACATATAAAAATAATGTTGATTGAAACTTGTTGCGGGTGGACAAATGTAGACCTTGGTCATGGTTGCAATTAATAGGAAGTAATAAAAAAATAGAGGTTCACATATAAATATATCATCTTGGGCACCATCTATGATCGTGAACACTCATTAAACTATTACATGCTTAGAAGTAGATGTTGGACTAGGAAGACAACATAATGAATTATGTTTGCTTGGTTCTGAACAATGTTATATGACTAGAGATCCCTTATCATGTGACGCTTGCTTCCATCTCATATCAGCCAAAACTTCTGCACTAAGTAGAGATACTACTTGTGCATCCATAAACCTTCAACCCAGTTTTGCCATGAGAGTCCACCATACCTACCTATGGATTGAATAAGATCCCTCAAGTAAGTTGTCATCGGTGCAAGCAATAAAAATTTCTCCCTAAATACGTATGATCTATTAGTGTGTGGAAAATAAGCTTTGTACGAACCTGTGATCAGGAAGACATGAAAGCGACAGACTGCATAATAAAGTTCTTTATCATAGGAGGCAATATAAAGTGACGTTCCTCCACACTAAGAGATCACACATCAAAACCTCAAAAGCGCATGACAACCTCTGCTTCCCTCTACGAAGGGCCTATCTTGTACCTTTACTTTTTATCCTTAAAAGAGTCATGGTGATCGACACCAATTCCTTATTTCGCCACTATCTTGGCTAACGTCATGTGCTAGGAAAAGATCTATATTCATATGTCAACTTGGAAGTAAGTACTCATGAATTATTATTGTTGACATTACCCTTGAGGTAAGTAGTTGGGAGGTGAAACTATAAGCCCCTATCTTTCTCTCTGTCCAAGTTTTAGCAATTGTAGAAGACGAAAGGATGATTAAGTTTGTGGATTTGCTTTACAAGCTCTTATTTGACTCTTTCCGATGTTATGATAAATTGCAATTGCTTCAATGATTAAAGGCTATTGGTTGTTAATTCTCATTAAGGTTCTTGATCCATACTTTACTTTGTGAACGAATTGTCACTTTAGCATAAGAGATTATATGACGATATTGCTGTTCTAATTATGATCATGATGCCTGCATGTCCGTATTTTGTTTTATTGGCACCTCTATCTCTAAACATGTGGGCATATTTATTGATCTCAGCTTCCGCTTGAGGACAAGCGAGGTATAAGCTTGGGGGAGTTGATACGTCCATTTTGCATCATGCTTTTATGTTGATATTTATCGCTTTATGGGCTGTTATTACACTTCACGGTACAATACTTATGCCTTTTCTCTCTTATTTTATAAGGTTTACATGAAAAGGGAGAATGCCGGCAGCTGGAATTCTGTTCTGAAAAGGGAGCAAGTTTGAGATACCTATTCTGCGCAACTCCAAAAACCGTGAAAATCAACGGAGATATATTTTGGATTTTATGAAAAATACTGGGCGGAAGAAGTACCAGAGGAGCACCACCACGAGGCCATAATCCTGCTAGGCCCGGCCTATGCCCCTGGCCGGGTCTGGGTGGCTTGTGGGCCCCCTGCTTCCCCTCCGGCGCTCATCTTCTGCTATATGGAGGGTTTCGTTCCAAAAAAAATCAGAAGGGAGTTTTCGGGAGGAGCCGCTGCCGCCACGAGGCGGAACTTGTGCAGAACCAATCTAGAGCTCTGGCAGGGTCGTCTTGCCGGGGAAATTTCCCCCCCGGAGGGGGAAATCGTCGCCATCGTCATTACCAACACTCCTCTCATCGGAGGGGACTCATCTCCATCAATATCTTCATCAGAACCATCTCATCTCCAAACCCTAGTTCATCTCTTCTAACCAATCTCCGTCTCGCGACTCCGATTGGTACTTGTAAGGTTGCTAGTAGTGTTAATTACTCTTTGTAGTTGATGCTAGTTGGATTACTCGATGGAAGATTATATGTTTAGATCCTTTATGCTATTCATTACCTCTCTGGTCATGAACATAATTATTCTTTGTGAGTATTCACTTTTGTTCCTGAGGACATGGGATAAGTCTTGCTATAAGTAGTCATGTGAATTTGGTATTCGTTCGATAATTTGATGCGTTGTATGTTGTTTTTCCTCTAGTGGTGTTATGTGAACGTCGACTACATAACACTTCACCATTATTTTGGCCTAGAGGAAGGCATTGGGAAGTAATAAGTAGATGATGGGTTGCTAGAGTGATAGAAGCTTAAACCCTAGTTTATGCGTTGCTTCGTGAGGGGCTGATTTGGATCCACTAGTTTAATGCTATGGTTAGACTTAGTCTTAATTCTTCTTTCGTAGTTTCGGATGCTTGTGAGAGGGGTTAATCATAAGTGGGATGTTTGTCCAAGTAAGGGTAGCACCCAAGCACTGCTCCACCCACATATCAAACTATCAAAGTAGCAAACGCAAATCATATGAACATGATGAAAACTAGCTTGACAGAAATTCCCATGTGTCCTCGGGAGCGCTTTACCTCATATAAGAGTTCATCCAGGCTTGTCCCTTGCTACAAAAGGAATTGGGCCATCTTGTTGCACCTTTGTTACTATTGTTACTTGCTACTCGCTACGAATTATCTTGTCACACAACTATCTGTTACCGACAATTTCAGTGCTTGTAGAGAATACCTTGTTGAAAAGTGCTTGTCAGTTCCTTCTGCTCCTCGTTGGGTTCGACACTCTTAATTATCGAAAGGACTACGATAGATCCCCTACACTTGTGGGTCATCACCCCGTGAGTTTCGGCTACCGGTGTTATATTCCATAATTGAGAGCTCCTAACACGATTGGGGTTGTTATGGGGACCCCCTTGATAATTCGTCTTAGATAAAAACTGGTCCGGCAAGGCCTAACTTTGGTACTGCAGTTGCCTAATAACCTAATAATAATGCATAGGGACCCGCCGGCGCCCGCGGAGTAATTAACCAACCCTCGGGCCAGTGCTCCTCATGAGTGTTGGTCCAACCTGAGCGATGTCGGGCACCCCCTAGTCACCCAGGGTTTAGCCAACCCAACGTCTAGGTCATCTGTCGTGTCCTGAGTATAAGATACGCGGCTCCTATCGTGGTCGTCGACACGTTGGGTGGCCTTGCTGGATTAGTTTTACCTTTTATGAAATATCTTGTGCATCGGGATTCCGGTGATACTTTGGGTAATCTCAGAGTTGAGGATTTCCACTAAGGAGTCCGACGAGATCCCGAGTTTCGGGATCGAGGATTTCTATGCGGCTTGTGCTAATTTGTGATGGACTAGTTGGAGCACCCCTGCAGGGTTAAATCTTTCGGTAAGCCGTGCCCGCGGTTATGTGGAAACGTGTAAACTTTGTTTAACATCCAGTTCTAGATAACTTGAAGTTAACTTAATTAAAACTTGACAACTGAGTGCGTAACCGTGACTGTCTCTTTGTGAGCTCCTTCACCGATCGAGGACACGGTGGGGATATGTTTGATGTAAGTAGGTGTTCAGGATCATTCATTTGATCATCAGTAGTTCACGTCCGCTATGCGTAGATCACCCCCTTGTTCTTGCACTCGTAAGTTAGCCACCTCATATAAATGCTTAGTTGCTTGCTACAGCCTCACCACTTAACCTTACCTCACCCATTAAGAGTTGCTAGTCTTGATACCTGTGGAAATGAGATTGCTGAGTCCCCTGTGGCTCACGGATTACTACAACACAAGTTGCAGGTACATGTAAAGGTTACTTGACGCGAGCGCGTTGATTGTTCATTTGGAGTTTCTTCTTCTTCTTCATCGATCTAGGATGGGTTCCAGGCGTGCAACCTGGGATAGCAAGGATGGAAGTCATTCTTTTCTCGTTTATTTTTGTCCGTAGTCGGACCCTGCTCTTCTTCGTGATGTTTATGTAGTGTACCAATGATACTCTGATGTAGCTTGTGGCGAGTGTAAGCCAATTCCATATATCTCATCTTTGTAGTACATGTACTTGTAACAATATCCATTCTTGCGAAACAACGAGATGCGCTTCTAGCCCTAACGAGGCCCTCGTGCCAAATTAAGGATATGATCGCATGTTGGGCGTTACAAGTTGGTATCAGAGCAGTACCGACCTAGGAGCCCCCTTGATTGATCGAACTTGGCCGACTCGAGTCTAGTGAAAAACTACTTTGAGTCTAGTTACATATCAGAGAGTAGGATTCTTTTTCTCTCCTCTTCTATGCTCTGGTGAGCAATCTTGACGTAATAATTTCAATTCTACTCCTCCGCTCACTCATTTTTTAGGATCACGCGGATATTTTTGGAATCTATATGATGTCGATGTGAAGGAGTTCTGTCTTGGTGCCTCCTCTCTGACTTGATTTCTTCCGAGGAGTTGAGCTCCAGAGGATTCTTGAGCACATCGTTATCATTCAGATTTCTTAGTATCTTAGCACGGAGGATGTTCGAAATTGCTTCTATACTAGTATTGGCGAGAGGAGTCCGACTTCCCAAGTACTGGTGCAGAGAGTTCCGGATGTATCGCCATACTTAGTATCGTTGTGATTACGAGTGTCTGAGATAGATGAAGTTCCGAGATTCTGGTTATGTGTTGACGGGTGTGATACACTTGATGGGTTAGCATAGGAGTTGAGTGGAATATTACTCCTTGTATCCGTGGACCAGATTGCATGACCAGAAATTTTGGGAGTTCTTAGGTGGGAATTCAAGTATTTACTTATAGGACAATCTTCCAACAAATGCACGATGTTAGGTTGGTGTTCGACATCTAGTGAATTCATTTGTTCATGGTCGTCTTACAACGGTTCTCGTTGTGTCTTAAAGAGTCCTTGTAGGTTGCTATGACTCAGCGATGTTTCGTATGTCGTGTGCACTGCCTTGTACATGATGGCTACTGTAAGGATCGAGCCCGTGCGAATCTATCCACGAAAATATCGGACGAACCTCTCTGATGAATTTGTTCTGGCTTGTTGCGTAAGCCTCATCCTTTGTTTTGTTGGAGTATGGTAATTCGAGTTGCTTCGATGTCAAGTGGTGAATTCACTTCTTTCTAGAGGTCTTCTCATATTTTTATGAGAGCGCTAATCCTTTTGCTCAATCAATTATCTTATCAATTCTTTCAACCAAAGCTGTCTTGTCAATTCTTTCCAACAGGTGTGTTTCGCTTCAGTGAATTCAATCCTCTGCAATATTTGCAAGATCAATCTCTCTTTTCTTTTCGGAGTTGTCTCATCTGTCCCAAGTTGTCTTTATTTTTCCTGCCCTCCCACCCTTTTCTTGAGTGATTCAATTTTCATCCAAGTGTCTTCTTTGAATTGTTGCTTCCGCTATCTCTTCTTCCATTTGTATCCGGTGATTCTTTGTGAAGATTCTCAGGAGTTTCGTGTTCATCATTTTTCACTCTTGTTCTCTTTTCCCGATGGATTCAATTTAAGATCTCGGTGTTCATCATATCCTTTTCTTCCTATATGATTTCTGTGTTGGAAATTCTCTTCCAGCCTCTCTTGTCATTCATCAATTTCTTTTCTATCCGAGTGCTGAAGATATCCCAGAAGTTTTTTGTTGTCAATTCTTTCAATTATTTTGAGGGTCTCAACTCATATAGTTTTCTTTATACCGGTGCAATGTCTCTCTTTCTAAGCAATCTTTTCAACGGTGGTTTCTTTGAGTGGGCCCATAACCCACATGTTTTTCCCAGGATCTTATTTGTCTCTTCTATTATTTTCTGGAGATCTCTAATTCTTTTCAACTATGGCGTAAGTATGATTTCCATCAGTCATAATCCTTCTTGAAGGTCTTTTCAATTATTATCATCATTGGCTCAACCTCGCATATTCTTTATTCCGGAGTGTCTCAGTTATTCTTGCTGGTGTTCTTCTCATCATTTTTAGCTTGGAAGACCGAGGACTATTTTTGTCAAATCTTGGTCCATTCTCTTGAAGATTCATCATTTCAGCCTTGTGGCATCATCTTGAAATGTTCCCAATCATGAGAATCTCTTCCTTGCTATCTGGTGTATTTCAAATTTGTTTTCATTCTTGATCCTCCGAAGGCCAGCATTCAGAAAATTTCTTCGTTCTCAGCTTTCAGCTTTCAATCTCAAATTCTTCTCAATTGTTGTCTCTTCGTTAGTCTCTCAATTATTCGGGTGCCTTGTTTAGTTTTCTATTAGGCGGCTCAAGATCTCTTCATTCTGAAGGTGTTCTTCAAGATTCTTGTGGTAGTAGATCTCATTTTCTTCTTCGTTCCTTCTTGCCAGGAGCTAGTTTCTATTCTTTCTAACGGAGGCTTTGTGATGTTGCTCTCTTCTCTCTATCATTTTGTCTTCTCTAGATCGTATGGTTCCCTTGTTCAATTTAGTTAGTTTGTTGTGAATCTTCTTAAGATCTTTCCATTGTATAGAATTTTGTCCCCTTGTCGTACCGAAGTGCTGCCGAAATTTTGTGTGAATTCTTACTTGTTTCTCTTATCATTCTTCCATTCTTTGCAACCTTCAAGGATCGTTGGTTTACCTCCTTTGTCAAAGAAGGAAGTAAGTTTTACCTCTTGCTCTTTCTATTCCTCTTCCCGTTTCATTCGTGGATCTCGGGTCGAGATCCTCTTGTAGTGTAGGAGAGTTGTGACAGCCCGAGACCTACGCACCAGAAGATTCCCCTTTTATTCCGTTGCTGCCGTGTGATTATTTTAATTGTCGCATCATCATCGCATTATGCGCATCATCTGCATTGCGTTGGCACTTCGTTGCTGCAAACTTTCAAAACTTGCATCTGTTATTAGTTTCCGGTTCTCTCCATTCTCGTCGTTGCCCGTTTTGAGCCCGACCACACACGTACGCGCTCGTGGCATTGTTAAAATATTTGTTTTTAGAAGTGTGTATAAAACTTTCTTTGATTGGGTTGAAACTTGCCGTCCAGTCTTAATTTTAATATAGGTAGACCGCCTGCCAATTTTCGTTGCAATCGGAGTCCGTGTGGTACCCGAACGGTCGTTCGTAGCGGCACCGTATTCAGTTTATCGTTTATCGTTTTTCGGTGTTTTAAATACGTTGCCGGGTGCTCGTTTTCCCTCTCGTCTTCGCCTAGCCACTCCACACAGCCCACTGATACGTCTCCGTCGTATCTATAACTTTTGATTGTTTCATGCCAATATTCTACAACTTTCATATACTTTTGGCAACTTTTTATACTATTTTTGGGACTATGATCCATTGCCCAGTGCCAGTTCCGGTTTGTTGCATGTTTTTTGTTTCGCAGATTATCCATACCAAACGAAGTCCAAACGCAATAAAAAACCTACGGGGATTTTTGTGTGAATATTTTTGATTTTTGGGAAGAAGAATCTACGGGAAACGATGCCCGAGGAGGTCACAAGCCTAGGAGGCGCGACCCCACCCCTAGGGCGCGGCTGGCAGGCTTGTGAACAATCACTAAGGTAGTTGGGGCCCTTCTTTCGCAACAAGAAAGATAATATCTGGAAGAAAATCGTGTTAAAATTTCAGCCCAATCGGAGTTACGGTTCTCCGGGAATTTAAGAAACGGTGAAAGCTAGAATCTGGGAGCGTAGAAACAGAAGGACATAGAGAGAGGGAGAGATCCAATCTCGGAGGGGCTCTCGCCCCTCTGCCTCCATGGAGACCATGGAACAGAGGGTAAACCCTTCTCCATCTAGGGAGGAGGTCAAGGAAGAAGAAGAAGAAGGGGGGCTCTCTCCCCCTCTCTCCCGGCGGCACCGGAACGCCGCCCGGGACATCATCGTGTGACGGCGATCTTCACCAACACCTCCGTCATCTTCACCAACACCTCCATCACCTTCCCCCATCTATATTCAGCGGTCCACTCTCTCGCAACCTGCTGTACCCTCTAATTTAACATGGTGCTTTATGCTTCATATTATTATCCAATGATGTGTGAGTAGATTTTCGTTATCCTATCGGTGATTGATGAATTGCTATGATTGGTTTAATTTGCTTGTGGTTATGTTGCTGACCTTTGGTGCCCATTATATGAGCGCGCACGTGGATCACACCATAGGGTTAGTAGTATGTTGATAGGACTATGTATTGGAGGGCAAGGGTGACAGAAGGTTCAGCCTAGCATAGAAATTGATGCATACTGGATTGAAGGGGGACCAATATATCTTATTGCTATGGTTGGGTTTTACCTTAATGAATGTTAATAGTTGCGGATGCTTGCTAATAGTTCCAATCATAAGTGCATAGAATTCCAAGTAAGGGATGACATGCTAGCAGTGACCTCCCCACATAAAACTTGCTATCGGTCTAGTAATGTAGTCAATTGCTTAGGGACAATTCCGCAACTCCTACCACCACTTTTCCACACTCGTTAGACTAACGTAATTGTTTCTTTATCTAACCAGCCCCTAGTTTTTATTTATGTGTTCTTTATTTTCTTGCAAGCCTATCCTATCACTCCTACAAAGTACTTCTAGTTTCATACTTGTTCTAGGTAAAGCGAATGTAAAGTGTGCGTAGAGTTGTATCGGTGGTCGATAGAACTTGAGGGAATATTTGTCCTACCTTTAGCTCCTCGTTGGGTTCGACACTCTTACTTATCGAGAAAGGCTACAATTGATCCCCTATACTTGTGGGTAATCAAGACCTTTTGCTGGCGTCGTTGCCGGGGAGCAATAGCGTGGGGTGAATATTCTCGTGTGTGCTTGTTTGCTTTATCACTAAGTAGATTTATTTGCTGTTCTAAGTTGTTCTCTATCTTTAGTTATGGATATGGAACACGAAATACCAAAAAAAATAGGTGTACTTGCTACTCATGGAGATGGGGAACCTCCTAATAGCCTCGATGCTCGTTATGTGGAAAATATTAAGCACTTCTTTAATAATCCTGAGAAAACCCCATTCAATTGTATAATGGGATACACGTTGGATCAACGTGAATACTTTAGGGATTATTGCTTGACTCAAAAAGGGAAACTATTATGGGATCAAATTCATATGTTGAAATGGTATGCTTGGGAGCTATGCTCGAGATATGATATTACTTGTTGCTCTAGGATGAAGGCTAAACACCTTCCCTTTTCTTGTAAATTTAATGCTAATGAAACCTTGGCTTCTTATGCTAATAGTATATATGATTACTATGATGTGGATGAAATAGAAGAGTTTGTTGCTTTTATGGGTGCTTATGAAATTGAAGCTCTATTTAAAGGGTGTGATGATAATGATGATGATGCTTACCGATCTGAAAATTTGGTTATGCTTCGTTATTGTTATACTCATTATGAATATAATGCCCATATTTATAGATTTATGGAGAAATTCTACGCTGCCCAAGAAGAGACTAATATTTTGCAGGAAACTATGGAAGAAGGAAATGCTGAAACTGTGAGCTCATTAGATGAAAAAGATGACGAGGAGAGCGAAGAACAAAAGGAGGAAGAGAGGACTAGCTACCCGTGCCCACCTTCTAATGAGAGTAACTCTTCAACTCATACATTGTTAAATTCCCCTTCGTTCTTACTGAAGGATGAATGCTATGTTGATTGCTATGATCCCTTGGATTCGATTGAAATATCCCTTTTTGATGAACTTGATGCTTGCTATGCTTGTGTCCATCATGCCTATATGAATGATGCTTATGAAGATGAACTTTCTATAGTTCCTTATGTTAAACATGAAATTGTTGCTATCGCACCCACTTATGATAGTCCTATTATCTTTTTGAACTCTCCCAACTACACTATATCGGAGAAGTTTGCTCTTATTAGGGATTACATAGATGGGTTGCCTTCTACTATTACACATGATGATTTTGATAATATAATATGCATGTGCTTGCTGCTCCTACTTGCAATTATTATGAGAGAGGAACTACATCTCCACCTCTCTATGTTTCCAATACGATAAAATTGCAAGAAACTACTTATGCTATGTATTGGCCTTTACTTGATGTGCATGAATTGTTCTTTTATGACATGCCAATGCATAGGAAGAGAGTTAGACTTCGTCATTGCATGATATATGTTACCTTGTGCTCACTACTAAATTAAAAATCATTGTTAATTAAAATTGGCTTTGATATACGTTGGGTTCCAGGTGGATCCATTACTTGAGCACTTTAAGCCTAGCTTAATGGCTTTAAGGAAAGCGCTGCCTGGGAGACAACCCGGAAGTTTTAGAGAGTCATTTATTTCTGTTGAGTGCTTTTATATAGTTTAAAAACAAAAAAAATATAGAGGGGAACTTAAAACTTTTTCAAAAAGAGAAGCGATTGAAAGGTGAAGCATTGCAGAAGTGAGGGTCGACCTTGAACACTTGTGTTCATGCTCATGGAAACAATGTAGAATTTTTCATGGAAGTTTCTCGCAAAATAATTATCCCCTTATACAATTACATTGTATTATAAAAATAATGTGCCAAGTAAATCCTTTATGATTAGTTTGGGTGATAGTTGTTTGATCATGCTGAAAAAGACAGAAACTTTGTGCCACGAAATTATTTTAATTCCTATCCAGAAAGAGCTTTTGAGTTGATTGTTTTTGCTGCTGATTGATATGCAAATTTACATAATTGTCATAATTTTGCAGAATTTTTGGAGAATCAGAAGTATGGTATAAGTTCAGATTACTACAGACTGTTCTATTTTTGACAGATTCTGTTTTCTTTGCATTCTTCTCTTCTTTTGATGAATCTATGGGTAGTATCGGGGGCTATGAACCATGGTGAAGTTGGATTACAGTAGATATAATGCTAATATGAATTTGGAATGAGTTCACAACAATACTTAAAGTGGTGATTTACTATACAAACGGATCTCACGAAGGTTTTGTTGAGTTTTGTGTGATTGAAGTTTTCAATTTTTGGGTGAGACCACGATGGATGAAGGAATAAGGAGAGGCAAGAGCCTAAGATTGGGGATGCCCAAGGCACCCCAAGGTAATATTCAAGGAAGACTCAAGCGTCTAAGCTTGGGGATGCCCCAGAAGGCATCCCCTCTTTCATCTACAATCTATCGGTAATTTTACTCGGAGCTATATTTTTATTCGTCAGATGATATGTGCAAATGCTTGGACCGTCTTTTGTTTTTATTTTTCCTTTTTCTTTTATGCACCATGCTAGTATGAGATAGTCCTTGGTTGATTTATAGAATCCTCTTTGCAGTTCACTTATATCTTTTGAGTATGGCTTTATAGAATGCTTCATGTGCTTCACTTATATCATTTGAAGTTTGGATTGCCTGTTTCCCTACACATAGAAAACCGCAATTTGTAGAATGCTCTTTTGCTTCACTTATATTTGTTAGAGTGGGGCATATATTTTGTAGAAAGAATTAAACTCTCATGCTTCACTTATACCTATTTAGAGAGTTAACACGAGTTGGTCATTCACATCGTTAGTCATAAAATCCTACATAAAACTTGTAGATCACTGAATATGATATGTTTGATTCCTTGCAATAGTTTTGTGACATGAAGATGTGATATTAGAGTCATGTTAGTGAGTAATTGTGTATTCATAGAAATACTTGTGTTAAGGTTTGTGATTCCTGTAGCATGCACGTATGGTGAACCGTTATGTGACGAAGTCGGAGCATGATTTATTTATTGATTGTCATCCTTTGTGTGGAGGTCGGGATCACATGATGGTAAATTCCTACCAACCCTTCCCCTAGGAGCATGCGTGTAGTACCTTGTTTCGATGACTAATAAACTTTTGCAATAAGTATGTGAGTTCTTTATGATTAATGTTGAGTCCATGGATTATACGCACTCTCACCCTTCCACCATTGCTAGCGTCTGTAGTACCGTGCAACTTTCGTCGGTGCATTACACCCACCATATACCCTTCCTCAAAACAGCCACCATACCTACCTATTATGGCATTTCCATAGCCATTCCGAGATATATTGCCATGCAACTTCCATCGTTCCATTTATTATGACACGCACCATCATTGTCATATTGCTTTGCATGATCGTAAGAGAGCTAGCATGATGTTTTCATGGCTTGTTCGTTTTTTGATGTAATTGCTGTGCTAGATCATTGCACATCCCGGAACACCACCGGAGGCATTCATATAGAGTCATATTTTGTTCTATCTATCCAGTTGTAAGTAAATAAAAGTGTGATGATCATTATTAGAGCATTGTCCCATGTGAGGACGTAATAAAAGAGGCCAATGAAGCCCAAACAAAAAAAAGAGGCCGAAGAAGCCCACCAAAAAAGGAAAAAAAATGAGAGAAAAGAGAGAAGGGACAATGCTACTATCCTTTACCACACTTGTGCTTCTAAGTAGCTCCATGAGCTTCATGATAGAGAGTCTCCGATTTTGTCACTTTCATATCCTAGTGGGAATTTTCATTATATTGTTGGGACCCCGATCCTAAGCCATAGGAATCCAGCCTGTAACACATCGCATCTCTTTGCGGTCTCACGCACGGTTATCCCCGCGGCTGCAGCCTTACCTTAGCCGGGACCGTTTGCACCTTTTGACTCGCGTATGCAATTGTGTCGCTAGCAATCCAATGACAAAGAACCCGGATCGACATGTCTAGTCATAAACCAAAGCGGCAGTTCCACACATGGACAGGCATACATGACCCAGCAAAGCAGGTGTTGGTCACTAGCGAATGTAGATGAGTCGTAGCAAGCTACAAGGAATCCATTACATCGCATGACATTTCCCCAAAGGGACAGACACATCAGCTAAGAAGGACACATGCCAGTCAACCAATGTGTCCGGAGCAGTAGAGAACTACCATGGCTCATTGGAATCACAAAGGGGCATTTCCCTGTAAGGAGTGCTACTAAAGCCTACAGCTAGGTATTCGAACCGCATACATATCAAGTACAACACACGTATGCATGGCATACCGATATGTATAGATACATCGATGGCATCACAACATAACCATAAACATACAAACATTATTTAGAAGGCTCGGAAGAGCCACACACATAATATTACAAGGTAGGGGTCTCACGACCCATCATCACAAGTCATACACACAGTTCTGACAAGCCAGCGGAAGAGTAAAACTGTCTGAGTACAGGCAGATGGAAAGATAAAGGCACATGGCCTGACTATCTACAGACCCATCCTAGGGCCAGATCATAGCTGGGATACCCGCTACTCATCGTCGTCGATGTCTAGGTAGAACCCTCCATTAGGGTCAATAACAACCTCTGCAACAATTTATTAAGAAAATGTGAGTACAAAAGTACTCAAGAAGACTTTCGGATAAGCTATCTACTCATGCAATGTATCAATAAGTAATTGTGGGGTTTCATGCGGAAAGCCAGCATTTGACTCGTCGCTAGACAACTTGCATTTTTAAATAGTTTTGACAACTTTGATTTCGCGCACATGAGTCCACTAACACCACAACAAAACTCCATCATGGAAGCATTCCGTCTCCATACGGAAATGTCGTCCACGACACTCATGCTTATCTTGACAATTTTATGAGTAGCCATTAAAGTTATCTATGAACAACATATGTCTCCAAGTAGTCCATATCTGCGGACGCGGCTATTCGAATAGATCATAACCCTGCAGGGGTGTACTTCTTCACACATGCTCTCGCCACTTATCGCCATGTGCACGTCATGCACCTCGGCAACCTTCAAGCGGAAGCCCAGCGAGGGAGTTGGCGACGACCGTTAACCACGCTAATACTTAGTCGAGGTCTATTGCCTATCTGAGGGTAACCCGCACGGAAGTCCGGCCGAGGATTCCGCCACGGCCCCAAACGATGTGCGCAGGGTTCCCAAGCCCACCTTCCAGGTGCCACTTGGTACACAGTGCCAATGCCTACCGCATCATAGCCCACCTCTAAGGTCAGCGCTACGCACGGCCTCCAACATGACTATAAACACCAGAAACTACTTGCAACTCCTGGACCGAGTACTAAGCGATTAATAAGTCGAGAGGGTCAATTAAGTATCCCAATGTGTGGTAGTATCTAGTCTTGGTTTACATACACGGAACTCAGTTCCTGAGGACGGTTCCAATGAAATGACCCGCCATGTACTCCTACATAGCCTTTCACCGGTACCTTTACCAAATCAGGTTCAACAGACAACCTTTACTTACTGAACACATTCTCACAATTCTATTCATCACCCAGATGACAGACCATACACAACTCTAAGCATAGCATGCATAGCAGGATAAGGAACATCATGGCTCAAGCATCTACCATGTATGCTAGGTTGCAAGGTTCAACTATTTACTGTGACAAAGACAGGTCATGCAAAGGAAGTGGGTTCAACTAACGTAGTAAAAGCAGTGAAAGCATTTGCCCTAACGCAAGAAATAAGAGCAGGAGCGAGAACATGGGATTTATCGGGACGATCAAAATGGTTGCTTGCCTTGTTGCTCAGCAAAGGGACAATATCCGTAAGACGGATATTCCGTGGAATCCGGAGGAGCGGGGCCTACACGTAAAACAATATCTATCAATAACAATCATATGCAACAAGATGATGCATGAGCATGGCATGAAAATGAAAGGTGGTAGGCTAATGTGACTACCATTTCTGAAATTGAAGTTGATTTGAATCAAGATTCAAATATCACTTCAAACAAGGTATTTTTAAATACCCTTTTAATTGATTCGACCTGATGCTTAGGTAATCTTGTTTTAGCATGCATGAAGATGGTATTTTGAGGTGCTGATTGTTCTTGATCATTGTTTGGTCATAATGTTTGAAGTGGAATTCAAAAGGGTTTCAAATTCCAACTCCAAATTATTTAATAAGGTTATCCTATTCATTATCTAATCTGTTTGGTGATGTTAACATTTTCAAACTTGTTTGAAAATATCAAAATCAGATTCCTTGGATTTTTCTCATCCTTTTTTATATATAAATTATTTTCATTGGAGTTAAAGATTATTTTTTATGATTTTTAGAAGTTTTGGGCATTTTCTGGAATTCTTTTAAATCAGAAAAAGCTTTATTGCATCAGCATGACATCAACAGGTCCAATTGGCCATTGGAAGTCAAACCTGACCAGTGGGACCCACTGTTCAGTGACTCTGGCCAGTTTTTAGTTCAAATTTCACTTAATAGATTAATTATTAAGGCTGGACCCACATATTAGTGACTGTTTTTGTTTTTATTTAATTAATTATTTTTACTAATCCTAAACTTAATTAACCAGGGGCTGGCCCCACCTGTCATAGGCTCAGGGGGGGGTCAGATCCACCGGCGGCGAGGTCGTCCTCGCCGGCGGTGAGCCTCCGGCGACCACCAGAACGGAGGAGGGGCTCGAAATCCCATTCCGACGACCATTTGCGCGGCAGAAGGCACTAGACTCACCAACGTTCACCCGCCGTTCCATTTCTGCATAAAACCGGGGCTGATCTGGCCGGAGATGACGCCGGCGACGAGCTTGGCGGCGGCCGAAGCTCGGGCATCATCGGGGTCATCGAAACAGGAGGCATCACGCGTGGGGCTAGGCTCCTACAGCATCTACGAGATGTGCTGAAGCATTCGCAAGCCTCAGAACAACGAGCCGATCACCGGAGAGCCACCGGCGACGAGCTACCGCGGCAGTCATCGTCGAGCTCCGGTGGAATCAGGTGCTAGGGTTCGGAATCGAGAGGGGAAATAGAGGGGAAAGGATCCTGAGCTCACGAGGAGTGTAGACGCGTTGAAAGTAGGCTCGGGGGAGGCCTGAGGAGGAAGAACTGCTGCGATGAACGTCGGTGATCCGAGGAGGAAGAACGCGGCTTCTCGGTGATTCACTGCGTCTCGGCGTCGAGCTCGTGGCTTGGAATCTTCAGGGGACCCTCGCAGTTCTTCTGCGCGGCTCAGGAGGGAAGGAGGCATGCCAGAGCGACGGTGAGCTTAAGCTTTGCTCGGGCTCCAATGGCGGCCGAGAGGAGAGAGAGCAGGGGGAAGAATGAGGTGGGGGAGAGCTTGGGCACGTCTGCGGGGAGGTTTATCTCCACCCTCCACCGCATCAGGGGAGGCAGGTAGGCGTGCAACTGCATGGGCGCGCCGGAGAATGCGGTGCCACCTCCTGCGGCACACTGGCAAGGAGGAAGAAGACAAGCGTGGAGGTGGGCTTGGCCAAGGTGAGCGTAGGATAGGACTTTTCCATTTTTCTGTTTCTGTTTTATTTGATAACTCTTGTTGCTATTTATTTTTGGCACTAAATCAAAACTAAAAATAGTTTGAAAAATGCTGGGGTGTTAGTTGGAATATTTCCAATCACCCATAAAGTTTTTAGAATTTTTGAAAACTTATATATTTTTGAATTCAAATATAAGTTTGAATTCACGGACTTGCTGGTTTTAAATAAAATGCCAAAAGTGATTTGAAAATAGTTTTCTCCCCTAATAATTTGTTTTCAATAATTATCATAAATATTGAACTTTTAAGAAGGCCATTTTGGGTTCATTGATTTTGGCAAGATTTGAATTTCCGTTGAATAAGAAGTGGCTACAGTTTTTGGTTTGAGTTTCACCACTTCTTTGGAGTTTGTTTCAAATTCTTGAATGCAATGGAAGAAAACATGAGCACAAATACTAAACCCTAGTTAGGGATCCAGGGATGTGACATATATAACTTGGCTTGTATATTCCAATGATGGGCTTCCTCAAAAGTGCCCTAGGTCTTCGTGAGCAAGCAAGTTGGGTGCACACCCACTAGTTCCCTTTTGAGCTTTCATACACTTATAGCTCTTGTGCATCTGTTGCATGGCAATCCCTACTCACTCACATTGATATCTATTTATGGGCATCTCCATAGCCCGTTGATACGCCTAGTTGATGTGAGACTATCTCCTCCTTTTGTCTTCTCCACAACCACCATATTATATTCCACCTATAGTGCTATGTCCATGGCTCACTCTCATGTATTGCGTGAAAGTTGAAAAAGTTTGAGAACACTAAAGTATGAAACAATTGTTTGGCTAAAACCGGGGTTGTGCATGATTTAAATACGTTGTGTGGGGAAGATGGAGCATAGCGAGACTATATGATTTTCTAGGGATAACTTTTTTTGGCCATGATATTTTGAGAAGACATGATTGCTTTGTTAGTATGCTTAAAATATTATTGTCTTTATGTCAAATGATAGACTATTGCTTCGAATCACTCATGTTTTAGTATTCATGCCATGATTAGATTATATCATCAAGATTATGCTAGGTAGCATTCCACATGAAAAATTATCTTTTTTATCATTTACCTACTCGAGGAAGAGCAGGAATTAAGCTTGGGGATGCTAATACGTCTCCGTCATATCTGTAATTTTTGATTGTTTCATGCCAATATTCTACAACTTTCATATAGTTTTTGCAACTTTTTATACTATTTTTGGGACTAACATATTGATCCAGTTCCCAGTGCCAGTTCCTGTTTGTTGCATGTCTTTTGTTTCACAGATTATCCATACCAAACGAAGTCCAAACGCAATAAAAAACCTACGGGGATTTTTTTGGAATATTTATGATTTTTGGGAAGTAGAATCTACGCGAAACGATGCCCGAGGAGGTCACAAGCCCAGGAGGCACGGCTGTTAGGCTCGTGACCAATCCCTAAGGAGGTTGGGGCTCTTCTTTCGCCGCAAGAAATATAATATCCGGAAAAAAATCGTGTTAAAATTTCAGCCCAATCGGATTTACGGTTCTCCGGGAATTTAAGAAACGGTGAAAGCCATAATCTGGGAGCGCAGAAACAGAAGGACACACAAAGAGAGAGATCCAATCTCGGAGGGGCTCTCGCCCTTCTGCCGCCATGGAGACCATGGACCAGAAGGAAAACCCTTCTCCCATCTAGGGAGGAGGTCAAGGAATAAGAAGAAGTAGGGGTCTCTCTCCCCCTCTCTCCCGGCGGCGCCGAAACGCCGCCCGGGACATCATCGTGTGACGGCGATGTTCACCAACACCTCCGTCATCTTCACCAACACCTCCATCACCTCCCCCGATCTATATTCAGCGGTCCACTCTCCCGCAACCCGCTGTACCCTCTACTTGAACATGGTGCTTTATCCAATGATGTGTTGCCATCCTATGATGTCTGAGTAGATTTTCGTTGTCCTATTGGTGATTGATGAATTGCTATGATTGGTTTAATTTGCTTGTGGTTATGTTGCTGTCCTTTGGTGCCCATCGTATGATAGCGCGCGTGGATCACACCATAGCGTTAGTAGTATGTTTATAGGACTATGTATTGGAGGGCAAGGGTGATAGAAGGTTAAGCCTAGCATAGAAATTGATGCATACGGGATTGAAGGGGGACCAATATATCTTATTGCTATGGTTGAGTTTTACCTTAATGAACGTTAGTAGTTACGGGTGCTTGCTAATAGTTCCAATCATAAATGCATAGAATTCCAAGTAAGGGATGACATGCTAGCAGTGGCCTCTCGCACATAAAACTTGCTATCGATCTAGTAATGTAGTCAATTGCTTAGGGACAAATCCGCAACTCCTACCACCACTTTTCCACACTCGTTAGACTAACGTAATTGTTTCTTTATCTAACCAATCCCTAGTTTTTATTTACGTGTTCTTTCTTTTCTTGCAAGCCTATCCTATCACTCCTACAAAGTACTTCTAGTTACATACTTGTTCTAGGTAAAGCGAACGTAAAGTGTGCGTAGAGTTGTATCGGTGGTCGATAGAACTTTAGGGAATATTTGTCCTACCTTTAGCTCCTCGTTGGGTTCGACACTCTTACTTATCGAGAAAGGCTACAATTGATCCCCTATACTTGTGGGTTATCACCCACCTAGCCATTTCCGCGTCTATGGCAGTCCGATCGCGATCCCCTGGTCGAAAACAGAGCCGGATTCGGATAACCCTAGCCCCTATGTCTATAAATAAACAACCTTCCCTTCCTAATCTAGCCCTAACCCTAATCCACTTCGGGATCCGCGCCATCCAAACCCCCATCAACAGCTCCTCTCTCCTCCTGCCTCCTCCTAGCCGCCAGGCCCGCCCGAGCCCTGGTCAGGCCCTCCCGGGCCCATCTAGCCGCCGGCAGCCCTGCTCTGCCCCGAGCGTGCCCGAGGGGAGGAACCCCCGAGCCGCTCCTCCCGCCGGAGGTAGCGCCGCCGCCCTCGCTGCCGGATGCCCCGCGAGATCCTGTCCCGCGCCGCCGCCCTGAGCAGCTGCCTCCTCGACGCCCCGCCATGGCCGACCGCTCCATGAGAGCCGTACTTCAGCCAATTCCGGCCAGTTCGCCCGGATCCCGGCAGGGTCTCGCCGCCGCCTACTCTGTGAGGCTCCGTCGCGCCCAGTTCAGTCGCCGCCCCGCCGGAGTCTAGTAGCTGTCGACCGCCGCCGCACCACCAGCCTCGCCCGCGGCCGATACCGATCGGATCTGGGGTCGGTCGGCGTTGAGACCGTGCTGGTGGGCCCCGCCGCGTGCCCCAGGCCCAACGCCCCTTCGCCCTTCGGTCGGCTCCTGGGCCTGAGCCGGCCCAGCTCGCAACCAGCCGTGCCGCCGAGGTCGACCACCTCCCAGCCCTAGGCCCAGTCAGCCTCCCCACCAAGCCACCTCGCCCCGCGCCAACTTGGGCCGAGCCCAAGGTGAGCACCCCTCTATCCCCGCCTAGGCGTATCATAGCTATTTTATGCCAACAGATTCGGCCCGTTAGTTTTTCCTATTTATCCGCGATTTATTTTATTTCACGAAAATGTCTTATTTTGAAACCTCCGTAGATTTCAAACCGTGCACCGGATCGGAATAAGTTATATATGGAACTTGATTAGTTTTTCGCGTAGATTCACATTTTGCCACATTCATGCATGTTTGAAGTGGTTTGAACCGCCATATGCCTAGAATTGCGTGCTGTCCTAATAAGGAATTATCCCGTATTTATTTTTGTGCGTGTCCGGATTGCTCAAACCCCGTAGATAAAATGTTCGTGTTGTTTGTAACCCTTTGCCATGTATTTTAGAGTAGTTGTTTGCATATTTGCATGTAGGTTCCGTCGCTTGTTTGCTATGTCGTGTTTAAGACATATTCTCGCATATATGTGTGGAGCTAGTTTATTTTCCGAACCCCACATGTTATACATGTTTTCAGGGTAGAAAAATCCATAGAATTTAACTGTGCATTTAGTATTAGCTTTTCAGCAAGTTAGTGCACGTGATATTTTGCCATGTTGCCCTTTTGTTTATTTTGTGAGTTTTATTCCATGCATGATATGAATTAGTTGTAAACTAGAGATATGCCCTTGGATATGTATGTTAGCCCCTGGTATTTTGGTTGCAATAGAAATCCATGTTTATGTGTTGTTTGCTTGCCGCCAACATGCTAGAAAATAGTGCTGATTTGGAGATGCTGAAATATTTCTAATTCTGAAATCTGTTATATTTTGTTGCTGTCTTGCCATGAGTTTAGCTAGTGGTCTATATCTCTTTTGAGGTTCGTGCAATGGAGTTATTTGTAGTCCTTAAGACTCTCTAGCATGCTGTCAATTTTCAAGTCATTTGGAGGCCTGTATCTTATAGTATTTCTTCTGTCAATGTGCCTTCAGATCGAAAATTGTACTGTCAAAATTGTTATTTTTCTAAGTCTGAAGCTGTGTGCGAGATGCGATTTTGTGAGTTTTTTTCTAGTGATCCATGCTGCCATGCTAGATGTTATTAGTAGGGTGTTGAAGTGCATCTTGCCCTCTATTGTCTCATGTCTTGTTTGAGAATTTTGGATTTATGTAGCTTGTTGTTTTGGGGTGTAAAAAAATGCCATGTTGTTTTGGACAGATTGTAGCTATTTCTTGTTTAGCTTGTAGTTGTTGAACCGTTGCTCCGTTTTGATCGTGTCCTATATGAAACTTTCTTAGAATCTCGTGTAGTTTCATATTATGTTGCTGCCTTCTTGGTTTGGAATGCTTGTGGATGACATTCGCATACATATTGCATTCATGACATCATATCTTGCTGTGATCATATCTTTTGAACCGTAGCTCCTTTGGAGATGTTGTCTATGTGTAAATTGATTGGAACAACGCGTAGAATCACCTGAACCTATTTATTTTGCTGTTTAACAATTATTAAAACATGATTAGTTCATATCTGGTCAGAATTATAAATTAACGTATGAGGTCAGTTCAAAGATGCTATATGTCATTTCCGACCTCGTTTGAAATGCCTACATAGGTAGCTTAATTACGCTTCACCTCTTTCCATGTTTAACCAACATTTAATATTGTCGTGTACCTAATCGGGATATAACTAAATAATTCATATATGGAGTTTCGTCAATATGCAACCCGTTGCATATTGAACTTCACTTAAGGTGTAGAGTTTGATTGTGTGAATTGCCATGTCATATCGTGCATAATTGGTACAGTTCATGCATCATATGTGTTGTGCATCGTGTGGTGAATATCATGTGTTGATTCTTGTTTCCTGTTTCCTTCGTCTTGATATAGTTCCGCAAGCGTGTTGGAAAGTGAGTGTGACGCCCTCGATTTAATAGTACGCTAATCATACACGCAAATGCGTACGATCAAACACAAGGACTCACGGGAATATATCACAACACAACTCTAGACACAAATAAAATAACATCAGCTTCATATTACAAGCCAGGGGCCTCGAGGGCTAGAATACGAAATCTCGATAAACACACGAGTCAGCGGAAGCAACAAATATCTGAGTACAGACATAAAACATGGGATGCCTTAGAGAAGGCTAGCACAAAAGATACAATGATCGAACGAGGCGAGGCCTCCTGCCTGGGAACCTCCTAACTACTCCCGATCATCAGCGGCCTCCACGTAGTAGTAGGCACCGTTGGGGTAGCAGTCGTTGGCGGCGGGGACCTCCATCTCCTGGGCTCCATCATCTGGTCGCAGCGACGGATCGAGGGAACAAGGGGGAACAAAGCAACGGTGAGTACTCATCCAAAGTACTCACAACTCTTACACCAGAACTATTCTAATTATGCATCAGTATCAAAGAAGGGGGGGTTATATGTGGATTGACTGCAGCAATGCAAGAATAGAGAGAAGGCCTAGTCCTATCGAAGACTAGCATCTTCAGGGTCTTGCGGCAATAGACGAGAGTAGAACAGAGGTAAAACATTAATAGTCATATTGTTGCAGCAAAATTAAAGTGAGGTCACGCCTAAAGATCCTCCCTCGACTCCCTGCGAGGAAGCAATCCCGAGGCAAACTAAATCCAGTTAAGTAACATTTGTAGTTGAAAAAGATCGGGGCACAATTCCAAGTCGTCCTGTAACCGTGGACACGGCTATCCGAATAGTTAATTTTCATCCCTGCAAGGGTGCACCACATGTCCCGTCACGCTCGATAACACTCTGGCCGGACATACTTTTCTGGGTCCTGCCCGGCCTCGGAATATCGACACGTCGCAGCCCCACCTAAGACTAATCAGAGAGGCCAACCCGCCGGTCTAAATGCTAAGCGCAAAGGGTTCGTGGGCCCAGTTCCCCTTCACGCTCCTGCACGTGGCGTGGGAGGCCGACGTCAGTCCTAGCATCCCTTAATCACAAGCGCGATGCATCTCGGGACCACCCGGGCGCGCGCCGCTACATTGCTGGCATCTGAAAAGCTTCGGCTGATACCGCGACGCCGAGTACCCATAATTCTTCCCGCGTAGCCGGTTAGTGCGGAAAGGTCTCCGACCAACCCATATCAAATACCCAAATCCATTAACATTTTAATTAGGCCATCAACACAGTCCCACGAGAATCCACCCGTCTTACAACTAAACACCAAAGATCCCAGTAACATGGTCGAGTAACTGGGTGGTTGTAACATCGGGGGGAATCTGAGGTATCACCCTCGTTGGATTCCGAATGATGTACCCGTCAAGGTGGGCTTAGAGGAATCACCCTCCGGGTCCCACACTTGAGGGGTTGCACGACAGAGGCGTCTTCGGGGATGGTGAAAGAGGAATCACCCTCGATAATCCACGACCGACTAGCTATACTACAGAGATATCATCAGGAGTACTTAGCGAGGTGCCACCCTCGGTACCTGATAGTATCTCTATAGCATCGTACAACGAAGGGGGTGTATGTGTTGTGTCAGGTCTGGCTCGTCGATCAGGGATCGAGATTTGAAAATATGCGGGGCAACTGAACTACGGGGGCAGAGGGGATGACTGCTCCACCTATACTAGGCATATTAAAGGTACAGGACTGAAAGTAGCAGTTCATCAAAAACAGGCTATGCATCAGATATAGGAGCTAACTACAACAGTAGCAAAATACTAATGCAAGCAGTAGGAAGAAAGACATAGGTGATATAGGAATGATCAAGGGGGTTTGCTTGCCTTGCTGCTCTGCGGCAAAGGACTGATCGGCAGGGTCGTAGATGTACCCGGCAGCAGCGTCAGTCTCGGGGTATACCGGTAAGAAGAGGGGGAAGAAACAATAAATAATAGCACCGATGCAACACAAAGCATGACATGGCAAGATGCAGGCTAGACATGAGCTAACGCAACAACATCCGTCATAGACGGGTCGGAAGAATATCTGACGATATTTCCCGGATCTCGGGCTACTACCGGTTATACTGGAAACGATGGAAAGGTTCCGTGTTTGCTATGCTAAGGACGCGTGACAGACTAATGGACCGTGTATCCGGGTTCGTCTCGTTCTGCTGATCAACTTTCATGTTGAAAATATTTTGATCTGACTTACGGATTATATTATATTAATTTTTAAAGTTTTATTTAATAATTAGGAATTAAAAACAGATTTAAATGATTTAATAAAAAGCTATAATGACATCAGCATGATGTCATGCTCACCTCAACAGTTGACTGGTCAACTGACCAGCGGGTCCCGAACGTCATAGGCACAAGTTTTAATTAAGGTTAAATATTAATTAATCAGATTAATTTAGTGGGGGACCCACGTGTCATACTCTAATTATTCTAATTAATTAATTTAACTAATATATCTATTTATTTATTTAATAAAAACATTAACATTATTTGTATTTTTTTATTTTCACTTTTCTTTTAAAGAGGTTGTGGGGCCTCCCTGTCATAGACATCGGGGTGCGTTGGCCCCACCGATAAGTGGCTTTAGGCCAAATACGCATTTTTACTCACAGATACATAACCAAACATTCAACGTATACCGCCATATACCGAAATACATACATACATACGTCCATCTCATACATACAAAATACATATGCAATACATTAAATATTTTTATTTCTCTCAAAAACTTTCATCTCCCTCTCTCTGTTAACTTAACAGAGAGTCTTCTCCTCTGCTTCTCCTCTTCTCAACAGAGAAGAAAACTAACTTGAATCTCTCCTACGCGAACATCACGTCATCGGAACGGGGCGCCGTTCGTCGGAACGGAACCGGGACGGCGAGGGGAACGAGATGGTGGGAGGAGCCTAAGGAGGGGCTCACCGACGTTGACGGGAGGGGCCGGTGAAGCCGGAGTTCGTGGGAAGGTGGAGGTGACGACGGTGATGGCGCGGTGTGACGGTGGTGCCGGTGACGGTGAGGTCGCGCCGGCGAGGGGGAGCCGGCCGGAGGGTCGCCGAGATGGGCCCCGGTGAGGAGGGCCCCCCGGGGATGGAGCCGCCGACGGGGAGGGGCTCGGCCGGCGGGGTTCCGTGGGGGCCTCGGCCGACGGGGGGTTCCTCTCGGCTCGAGGTGAGAGGAGCCGAGTGGAGGAGGGGCAGGGGGTCCGCCGGCGGGAGGGGAGTCGGGCGAGGTGGGGCTCGGTCCCTCCGGTGGGAGGAGGAGCGGAGGGAGAGGAGGGGGAGGCCGCAAGTGGGGGGGGGGGCGCCGGCGGGGGGTAGAGGGGCCGACGGGGGGGGGGGGGGGGCGGGGGGATGGAGAGCTCAGGGTAGGAGAGGGAGTTCGTGGGGGGGGGAGATGGGGTCGTGCGGGAGGGAACCGAGAGAGAGAGGAGTCTCTCGTGGGGAGGGGGTACGAGAGGTGGGAGGTGGGGCCAGCGGGAGTTGGCGGCGGGGTGGGAGGCGAGCGGGAGGGGCCTGGCGGCGGCTAAGGGGAGGGAGGGAGCAAGGCAGGGAGGGGCTCCCTCGCGTAGGGTTTGATGGGGGGGCGCGGGTGGGCTGGCCAGTTGGGCCTCTTGGCCCATCTCGACCACGGGTGGGGGGGGGTTGTTTTGCTTTTCTTTTTTTTGTTTTGTTTTGTTTTCCCTTTTCTATTATTTCTTCTTTTTAATTTCTTTTTCTTTCTTTTATCATTATTATTTTTAATACTTTCTTTCTTTAACAGTTAATATGAATTTATAAATATAGTTATCTTTTGTTATCAATTTCTGAATCCAGATAGAAGTTCAATGCGGGTCAACGACGGTAATCCTCGATGATTTGGCATCATTTGCGGGTGATCACTGTAGCTTAATTACAATATTTACTGTAGCAAAAGTCGAGGATGTCACAATTCTCCCCTACTAACAAGAATTCTCGTCCCGAGAATTAAGAGGTAGAGGGAAAGAGCCCGGGGTATTCATCACGAAGATGATCCTCGCGTTCCCAAGTGGCTTCATCTTCAGAGTGATTTGACCACTGCACCTTAAGGAACTTGGTGACCTTGCGAGGAGTCTTACGTTCCGCTTGGTCGAGAATGCGGACCGGATGCTCTTTATAAGAGAGGTCTTGTTGTAGCTCAAGCATATCGTGATCCACTGCTCGAATAGGGTCCTTGAAGCAGCGACGGAGTTGAGAAACATGGAAGACATCGTGAACCTGAGAAAGGTTCGCCGACAGTTCCAATTGATAAGCCACTCTTCCACGCCTTTCGAGAACAGTGAAAGGACCAATATAACGAGGAGCTAACTTGCCCTTGATTCCGAAACGGTGTGCACCTCTCATTGGTGTGACACGAAGATAAGCCTTTTCGCCAGGTTGATAGACCATATCTTGATGATGACGGTCATACTGACTCTTCTGACGAGACTGAGCAGCCTTCAGATTCTCATGAATAATGCGGACTTGATCTTCGGCATGTTGAATAATATCCGGACCGAAGAGTGATCGTTCCCCAGTTTCTGACCAATTCAGAGGAGTTCGACACCTTCGCGCATACAATACTTCGAAAGGGGCCATCTTCAGACTAGCTTGATAGCTATTGTTGTAAGAGAACTCGGCATACGGGAGAGATTCCTCCCATTTCTTACCGAAAGAAATGACACGAGCTCGAAGCATGTCCTCGAGAATTTGGTTGACTCGTTCAACTTGTCCCTGGGATTGAGGATGAAATGCAGTGCTGAAGGACAGATGAGTCCCCATAGCCTTCTAAAAACTTTCCCAGAATTTTGAAGTGAACAAGCTGGCACGGTCTGAACTGATTACCAATGGAATACCGTGAAGTGAAACAACTCTTGACATATAAAGATCTGCCAGCTGACTAGCATTAATCGTTTCCTTGACGGCCAGGAAATGTGCAACTTTGGACAGTCGATCAATGACGACAAGAATAGCATCATTACCTTTCTGAGATCTGGGAAAACCAGTGACGAAGTCTATTTCAACATGGTCCCATTTCGACTCGGGAATAGAGATAGGTTGCAGAGTTCCAGCAGGCTTTTGGTGTTCTGCTTTGATACGCCGGCATATATCACATTCTGCCACATAGCGTGCAATGTCTTGTTTCATATTGGGCCACTAGAATCTTTGTCGGATGTCTTGGTACATCTTGGTACTACCCGGGTGAATAGACAGTGGTGTGTCATGAGCTTCTTCCATCACCTTCCCAGTCATCCTGAGATTTTCCTTCTTATTTGGGACGAATAGGCGACCCTTGAAATACAAGGCGCCACCTTCATCAACAGTGAAAAAGGAGGGCTTACCCTTGGCAATATAGCTCTTAATCCTGTCGACATCATCGTCAAAGTCTTGCAGATTCTTTATGGAGCTCACAAGATCTGGTTCAACCACTAGGTTACTGAGGGAACCCTGATTAACAACACGAAGGTTCATCTTTTCACAATCTTCAGGAGGGGGAACAAGGTAACCTTGAGGAACAATGTGGAGGTTCAGCTTATGGAATTCCTCTTGCAGACGATCGTGAACCTGATGAACCTGGAGGTGGTTGCAGTATGACTTGCGACTTAAGGCATCAGCCATTACGTTAGCCTTGCCAGGGGTATATGATATACTACAGTCAAAATCTGCTATACGCTCCATCCCACCTTTGTTGACGCAGGTTCAGCTCCGGTTGAGTGAACAAGTACTTCAGACTTTGATGGTCGGTGTAGATTTCACAGCGATTACCAACAAGGTATTGTCGCCATTCCTTCAATGCATGAATGACTGCGGCAAGCTCGAGATCATGAACTGGGTAGTTCTCTTCATGAGCACGCAGTTGACGTGAAGCATAAGCGATCACCTTGCGATCCTGCATTAGGACACAACCTATTCCTTGACGAGAAGCATCACAGTATATGACGAAATCCCTTTTCGTATCTGGAGGAGCAAGTACTGGAGCGGACGTCAGTTTGTCCTTGAGCGCCTGGAAACTTTCCTGACATTTATCAGTCCATTCATACTTAACACCTTTGTGAAGCAGGTTGGTTAAGGGCTTCGCAATCTTGGAGAAGTTCTCGACGAATTGACAGCAATAGCTGGCGAGTCCGAGAAAACTTCTGACTTGCTTGACATTCTTCGGGGGAGTCCAGTCAAGAATAGCTTGGATTCGTTCGGAGTTGACCGCAATACCATCCTTGGAAATCACATGACCAAGGTAAGTCACTTCGTCTAGCCAGAACTCACATTTGGAATACTTCGCATAGAGTTTATGCTCCCGAAGCTTATCCAGTACAAGACGAAGATGTTCAGCATGCTCTTCTTTGTTCCTCGAAAACACCAGAATATCATCCAGATATACCATGAAAAATTTGTCGAGGTAGTCCATGAATATATAATTCATCAATCGAGAGAAGGTTGCCGGTGCATTGGTTAAGCTGAAGGACATGACAGTGTACTCGTATGATCCATATCGAGTAACAAAGGCGGTCTTTGGAATATCCTTCTTGCGAACACGGATTTGGTGGTATCCCAATCTCACGTCGAGCTTAGAGAAAACGGTGGAACCAGCAAGTTGATCATACAAATCATTTATCCGAGGGAGAGGATATTTGTTCTGAATAGTGGCCTGGTTGATAGGACGATAGTCTTGGACCAATCGATTTGTCCCATCCTTCTTCTTAACAAAGAGAGAAGGTGCTCCCCAAGCAGAGGAACTCGGACGGATGAAACCCAGTCGGAGCGAGTTGTCAATTTCTTGCTTAAGTTCAAGGAGTTCATGTGGTGGCATTTTATAAGGACGCTTGGCAATAGGAGTGGTACCAGGTACCAAGTCAATGACAAACTCGACAACTCGAGCAGGGGGAATCCCCGGAAGTTCTTCTGGAAAGACATCTTGAAATTCTCGGACCACTGGTATGTTTTCAATCCCTTCCATAGGCGACGCATTTAATGCATTCAAAGCATACAGCCGTGCCTCAGCATTACGGACGAGATGCGCATGGTAGCTTATTACTTCATCTGAAGGGTGTAGGAGGTGGACGGTCTTGGTGGCACAAACGATCGATGCCGTATGAGCTTTCAACCAGTCCATCCCCAATATGAGATCAATGTTGGATGACTTTAGTAGGATGGGGTTGGCAAGGAATTCTAATCCTTCAATTTCAACTGGAACATGGGGGCAAACCACAGAGGTTCGGCATTCGCCCCCAGGGGTGTTTACCACTATCGAGATGTTCATCTCTTCGCTCCTAATGTCATGCATGTATGCCAAATTTTCCGACATAAAAGAATGCGATGCTCCTATATCAAACAATACAGAAGTAGGTACTGAGTTAACGAGAAGTGTACCCATCACGGTAGCAGGCTGGTCTTGAGCTTGACTCATATCAATGCTGTTGGCCTCACCACGAACATAGGCAGGCTTAGCGTTGAAATTGCGGTTCTGGTTGTTGCCACTGCCAGTTCCGGGAAGTGTCAGCTGATTCGGATTCTGCCTACCGTCTCTAGCACGGTGACCTGGACGGCCACACTTGAAGCACAGCCCGTCCTCAGGACGGGAAGGAGGAACTCGAGGTGGTGGAGCTGGAAGCCTCGGCTGCCTAGGTGGTGGAGGAGGTAGGCGAGGTGTAGCATTGGACGGCCTCGGAGTAGGAGCAGGTGCATGGTACATGTTGTTGGGAATCCAGATCTTCCGCTTCTGTGCAGATGAGCCCCATGAGCCCATGTCACGGTTGCGCTTGCTGCTATCTTTGTATTCCTGCAGACCAGTCTCAACCTGAATAGCCTTGTTCACCAGGGTGGCGAAATCAGCATAGTCCTGAACGAGGAGTGTCAGCTTGATATCAGGGTGGAGGCCTTCACGGAACTTCTCCTGCCTACGTGCATCAGTCGCAATGTCTTCTTCAGCATAGCGAGATAATTCCAGAAATTCCCGCTGATAAGCATCCACAGTCTTGTTGACCTGGACCAAGTTGCGGAACTCACGCTTCTTCCGGTCCATGATTCCCTAGGGAATGTATCGAGCACGGAAAGCAGCCTTGAACTCTGCCCAAGTGATGATAGTCCCATCGGGCTGAGAGCGCCTGTGGCTGTCCCACCATTGAGCAGCGGGACCCTTCAGAAAGTAGGCGGCAAAGTTGACATAGCTCGCCAGGGGCGCATTGGCAGACTCCAGCTCATAAGAAATGTCACGGAGCCAGTCATCAGCATCAAGAGGCTGAGTTGAGATGCGGTAGATCGCAGGGTTGAGACCGCAGAAGTCTTGCAGTGTCACGCCTTGCGGTTGGTTCATGTTCGGCCTTTGGAACTGATCCATGAGCCCTTGCATAAACTGGCGGTTCAGCTCAAACTGTTGGATCATCCCCGCCATATACTCAGGAGGCGAGGGTCGTGCATCGTTGGCAGGGGCACGCGGGCGGCCAGCTGGTCTAACCATCCTGTTAAATATTTAGCAGGGGTAGTTTAGCTTAAAGTAATTGCAAAGGCATCGCACGCATTCATGAAGTAATTAAGCATAATGAAAGGGAAATGCGATAGATACTCCATAGTAGTTGAGTTCGACATGCACACCCATACATAAGTTCGATTACAGACTAACGATTACAAATTCGAAATTTGGCGATAGCCCGGACGCATTAGACGATACCCTGGACTCACTAGGCGGTGCGCAGGCACGCGGTGGAAGAGTACCACAACGAGATGTAGCGATAAGGCTACATCAACGTCGGAGAGGACGATCGAATCCTGGTAGCTGGCAGTGATAGAAGGTAGGGACAGGACCCTGTGTCCCGTTGTGACTCTGGTGAGGGTACCGCATCCAGTCGAGCAGCTGAGGTCCAAGTGGTGGGGTTCTACCCCCAACATCAGTCCACTCGAGAACTGATGGTAGCTCTGTCCTGCTTGGCTTGCGGATGCGCATAGGGGGGAACCCTCGGATAGTGTGATGGCTGCAGCTCTGTCAACGCGTCGTAAAGACGAGCGCGCATAGCATACAGCTCCACAGTCAGAGCTCGGAATGCACGATCCATTGCCTCAGTGTACTGCACCAGAACCCGCACGTCGTAGCGACGCGTCACATAGGGGGCGCAGACAGCGACGTAGGAACGGTCGCTGCGCTCCCGAACGTGAGAAGCATAGGCAGTGAGATCAGACCCAGTCTCATCCCCAGCAGGAGCATGCGGGATATATCTGAAAGGGCTCTCCTCCAGGTGAGGGTATGCTCCACGGAGACGGGTGATGGCGATGTAGGCCGCATCATGGACGGCCATCTCGACCGACACTCCAATACCACAGAACACCTGGCGCTCGAGGGTCTCGCCGCCCCTCCGGTCGAAGATGCGAACCTCAGCCTGGTACTGGTTGTACTCGCGGAAATCCTCGAACACAGTGTACTCGGGGTACCAGCGATATCCCAGCCTGGTCAGGAGGTCGACCAAAATGGCCGGAACCCAGTCGTCTCAGTGGCCTGTGTCAGGCGCACGTGCTGTCTTGCGGGAGCATCTGAAAACAAGATTGATGGATGTCAAATGACAGTGTGTGTAATACATATTCAGGAGAAAAAGAGTAGATAGTCTAGCGCTCCGGGTCGATGTGATTCGAGAACCTAATGTTAGAGTCAGTAAAATCTTTGACTCGAAAGAGAAGAGAGAGTAGAGCCCAGAGTATAGGAAAGGAGTAAAAGATACTAATACCACCCAATTGAGATGTGGGCCCGTAAGCCACAACATCAGTGTTAGTAAAGTTTTTCAAACACTAGACTCAACTTCGGCCAAGGAGTTGGAAAGGGGGCTACCTATAGGCAGTCGGCTCTGATACCTACTTGTGACGCCCTCGATTTAATCGTACGCTAATCATACACGCAAATGCGTATGATCAAACACAAGGACTCACGGGACAATATCACAACACAACTCTAGACACAAATAAAATAACATCAGCTTCATATTACAAGCCAGGGGCCTCGAGGGCTAGAATACGAAATCTCGATAAACACATGAGTCAGCGGAAGCAACAAATATCTGAGTACAGACATAAAACATGGGGTGCCTTAGAGAACGCTAGAACAAAAGATACAACGATCGAACGAGGCGAGGCCTCCTGCCTGGGAAACTCCTAACTACTCCTGATCATCAGGGGCGTCCACGTAGTAGTAGGCACCGTCGGGGTAGCAGTCGTCGGCGGCGGGGACCTCCATCTCCTGGGCTCCATCATCTGGTCGCAGCAACGGATCGAGGGAACAAGGGGGAGCAAAGCAGCGGTGCGTACTCATCCAAAGTACTCGCAAGTCTTACACCAGAACTATTCTAATTATGCATCAGTATCAAAGAAGGGGGGGTTATACGTGGACTGACTGCAGCAATGCAAGAATAGAGAGAAGGCCTAGTCCTATCGAAGACTAGCATCTTCAGGGTCTTGCAGCAATAGACGAGAGTAGAACAGAGGTAAAACAGTAATAGTCATATTGTTGTAGCAAAATTAAAGTGAGGTCACGCCTAAAGATCCTCCCTCGACTCCCTGCGAGGAAGCAATCCCGAGGAAAACTAAATCCAGTTAAGTAACATTTGTAGTTGTAAAAGATCGGGGCACAATTCCAAGTCGTCCTGTAACCGTGGACACGGCTATCGGAATAGTTAATTTTCATCCCTGCAGGGGTGCACCACATGTCCCGTCACGCTCGATAACACTCTGGCCGGACATACTTTTCTGGGTCCTGCCCGGCCTCGGAATATCGACACGTCGCAGCCCCACCTAAGACTAATCAGAGAGGCCAGCCCGCGGTCTACATCCTAAGCGCAAAGGGTTCATGGGCCCAGTTCCCCTACATGCTCCTGCACGTGGCGTGGGCGGCCGACGTCAGTCCTAGCATCCCTTAATCACAAGCGCGATTCATCTCGGGACCACTCGGGCGCGCGCCGCTACATTGCTGGCATCTGAAAAGCTTCGGCTGATACCGCGACTCCGAGTACACATAATTCTTCCCGCGTAGCCGGTTAGTGCGAAAAGGTCTCTGACCAACCCACATCAAATACCCAAATCCATTAACATTTTAATTAGGCCATCAACACAGTCTCACGGGAATCCACCTGTCTTACAATAAAACACCAAAGATCCCAGTAACATGGTCGAGTAACTGGGTGGTTGTAACATCGGGGGGAATCCGAGGTATCACCCTCGTTGGATTCCGAACAATGTACCCGTCAAGGTGGGCTTAGAGGAATCACCCTCCGGGTCCCACACTTGAGGGGTTGCACGACAGAGGCGTCTTCGGGGATGGTGAAAGAGGAATCACCCTCGATAATCCACGACCGACTAGCTATACTACAGAGATATCATCAGGAGTACTTAGCGAGGTGCCACCCTCGGTACCCGATAGTATCTCTGTAGCGTCGTACAACGAAGGGGGTGTATGTGTTGTGTCAGGTCTGGCTCGTCGATCAGGGATCGAGATTTGAAAATATGCGGGGCAACTGAACTACGGGGGCAGAGGGGAAGACTGCTCCACCTATACTAGGCATATTAAAGGTACAGGACTGAAAGTAGCAGTTCATCAAAAACAGGCTATGCATCAGATATAGGAGCTAACTACAACAGTAGCAAAATACTAATGCAAACAGTAGGAAGAAAGACATAGGTTATATAGGAATGATCAAGGGGGGTTTGCTTGCCTTGCTGCTCTGCGGCAAAGGACTGATCGGCAGGGTCGTAGATGTACCCGGCAGCAGCGTCAGTCTCGGGGTCTACCGGTAAGAAGAGGGGGAAGAAACAATAAATAATAGCACCGATGCAACACAAAGCATGACATGGCAAGATGCAGGCTAGACATGAGCTAACACAACAACATCCGTCATAGACGGGTCGGAAGAATATCTGACAATATTTTCCGGGTCTCGGGCTAGTACCGGTTATACTGGAAACGATGGAAAGGTTCCATGTTTGCTATGCTAAGGACGCGTGACAGACGAACGGACCGTGTATCCGGGTTCGTCTCGTTCTGCTAATCAACTTTCATGTTGAAAATATTTTGATCTGACTTACGGATTATTTTATATTAACTTTTAAAGTTTTATTTAATAATTAGGAATTAAAAACAGATTTAAATGATTTAATAAAAAGCTATTATGACATCAGCATGATGTCATGCTGACCTCAACAGTTGACTCGTCAACTGACGAGCGGGTCCCGAACGTCATAGGCACAAGTTTTAATTAAGATTAAATATTAATTAATCAGATTAATTTAGTGGGGGACCCACGTGTCATACTCTAATTATTCTAATTAATTAATTTAACTAATATATCTATTTATTTATTTAATAAAAACATTAACATTATTTTTATTTTTTTATTTTCACTTTTCTTTTAAAGAGGTTGTGGGGCCTCCCTGTCATAGACAGCGGGGTGCGTTGGCCCCACCGATAAGTGGCTTTAGGCCAAATACGCATTTTTACTCAAAGATACATAACCAAACATTCAACGTATACCGCCATATACCGAAATACATACATACATACGTCCATCTCATACATACAAAATACATATGCAATACATTAAATATTTTTATTTCTCTCAAAAACTTTCATCTCCCTCTCTCTGTTAACTTAACAGAGAGTCTTCTTCTCTGCTTCTCCTCTTCTCAACAGAGAAGAAAACTAACTTCAATCTCTCCTACGCGAACATCACGTCGTCGGAATGGGGCGCCGTTCGTCGGAACGGAACCGGGACGACGAGGGGAACGAGATGGTGGGAGGAGCCCGAGGAGGGGCTCACCGACGTTGACGGGAGGGGCCGGTGAAGCCGGAGTTCGCGGGAAGGTGGAGGTGACGGCGGTGATGGCGCGGTGGTGACGGTGACGGTGAGGTCGCGCCGGCGAGGGGGACTCGGCCGGAGGGAGGAGGAGCCGAGGGAGAGGAGGGGGAGGCCGTAAGGGGGGGGGGCGCCGACGGGAGGTAGAGGGGCCAACGGGGGGGGCTGGTGCCGGCGGGTGGAGGAGTAGGGGAGGGGCTCGCCGGCCGGGGGTAGAGGGGCCGACGGGGGGGGGGGGGGGGTGGAGAGCTCGGGATGGGAGAGGGAGTTCGTGGGGGGGGGGGGGAGATGGGGTCGTGCGGGAGGGAACCGAGAGAGAGAGGAGTCTCTCGTGGGGAGGGGGTACGAGAGGTGGGAGGTGGGGCCAGCGGGAGTTGGCGGCGGGGTGGGAGGCGAGCGGGAGGGGGCTGGCGGCGGCTAAGGGGAGGGAGGGAGCGAGGCAGGGAGGGGCTCCCTCGCCTAGGGTTTGAGGGGGGGGGGGGGGGGCGGGTGGGCTGGCCAGTTGGGCCTCTTGGCCCAGCTCGGCCAGGGGTGGGGGGGGGTTGTTTTGCTTTTCTTTTTTGTTTTGTTTTGTTTTGTTTTCCCTTTTCTATTATTTCTTATTTTTAATTTCTTTTCTTTCTTTTATCATTATTATTTTTAATACTTTCTGTCTTTAATAGTTAATATGAATTTATAAATATAGTTATCTTTTTTTTTTCAATTTCTGAATCCAGATAGAAGTTCAATGCGGGTCAACGACGGTAATCCTCGATGATGTGGGATCATTTGCGGGTCATCACTGTAGCTTAATTACAATATTTACTGTAGCAAAAGTCGAGGATGTCACAGTGAGGACCCGTTCAACTACGTCGGTTTGTCTGCTTCACGGAATCATTCTTCCAAGAGGGATCTCAGGCAAGATGACCATTTCCCCAGATATCATTACCATCAATGCCATGCTAGTTGTATAGTTTCTGTCGCTATGTCTCGTTGCCTACCACCGGTTAGATGTCAGCCTCTCAGCATTGCCATGAAAACCTTCAACCTTCTACAACCTAGAAAACCACTGATTGGCTAAGTTACTGCTTGCTTAACCATGTGTTAGCGTTGCTCGTTGCAGGTGTAGTTTCTTCCATGTGATAACATGGGTTCCTTTTTACATCACTCTATTAATTCTATTTAATTTAATGCACCTATATACTAGGTAAAAGGTGGAAGGCTCGGCCTTTCTAGCCAGGTATTTTATTCCACCTTTGCCCCCTTAGTTTTCGCTACCGGTGTTATATTCCATAATTGAGCACTCCTAACACGATCGGGGTTGTTATGGGGACACCCTTGATAAGTCGTCTTAGATTAAAACTAGTCTGACAAGGCCCAACTTTGGTACTACATTTGCCTAATAACCTAATAATAATGCATAGGGTACCGCCGACACCCTCGGAGTAATTAATCAACCCCCGGGCCAGTGCTCCTCATGAGTGTTGGTCTAACCTGAGCGATGTCCGATGCCAACCCGATGTCTAGCTCATCCGTCGTGTCCTGAGAATGAGATACGCTGCTCCTATCAGGATCGTCGACACGTCGGGTGACCTTGCTAGATTAGTTTTACCATTTACGAAATATCTTGTGCATCGGGATTCCGGTGATACTTTAGGTAATCTCAGAGTTGAGGTTTTCCACTAAGGAGTCCAACGAGATCGCGAGTTTCGTGATCGAGGATTTCTATGCGGCTTGTGGTAATTTGTGATGGACTAGTTGGAGCACCCCTCCAGGGTTAAATCTTTCGGAAAGCCACGCCCGCGGTTATGTTGCAACGTGGAAACTTTGTTTAACATCCGGTTCTAGATAACTTGAAGTTAACTTAATTAAAACTTGCCAACTGAGTGCGCAACCGTGACTGTCTCTTTCGTGAGCTCCTTCTCCGATCGAGGACACGGTGGGGTTATGTTTGACGTAAGTAGGTGTTCAGGATCATTCATTTGATCATCAGTAGTTCACTTCTGCTGTGCGTAGATAACCCCCCTTGTTCTTGTACTCGTAAGTTAGCCACCTCATATAAATGCTTAGTCGCTTGCTGCAGCCTCACCACTTAACCTTACCTCACCCATTAAGCGTTTCTAGTCTTGATACCTTTGGACATGAGATTGCTGAGTCCCCTCTGGCTCACAGAATACTACAGCACCAGTTGCAGGTACATGTAAAGCTTACTTGACGCGAGCATGTTGATTGTTCATTTGGAGTTTCTTCTTCTTCATCATCGATCTAGGATGGGTTCCAGGCCAGCAGTCTGGGATAGCAAGGATGGACGTCGTTCTTTCCTGGTTTTTTTCGTCCATAGTCGGACCCTTCTCTTCTTCGTGATGTTTATGTAATGTACTGATGATACTCTGATCTAGCTTGTGGCGAGTGTAAGCCAATTCCGTATATCTCAACTTTTCAGTACATGTACTTGTAACGATATCCATTCTTGCAAAACGACGAGATGGGCTTCTATCCATGACGAGGCCCCCGTGCCAAATTAAGGATAGGATCGCATCTTGGGTGTTACAATATACATCTCGCTCCTCGTTGGTTACCCCAAGTGGAGGGTTGAGATGTAGTCAGCAGCAAGTTTTCCCTTACACGAAGACCATACGGTTATCGAACCAGGAGGACTACGAGGATCAACAAGTTCGTGTCCCCTACCCTGGCGCTAGCAGAAGATGTGGACCTGCACACACACAAATAAATATGCTCCCATTGAGTACAGAGAGGTTGTCAATCTCTCCGGCTTTGTAGTTTCAAAGGATCAAAACACAAGCGGGAATAGTAATAGTGATTGCAACCGGAAAGTAAATGAAAGCAGTAAATGATGGAGGTGTAAGCAATGGTGGTGATATCGACCGGAGTCACATGATGTTCAAAAGTGATGTTTCTCTCCCAAAAGATGATAAACTACTATGCTTGGGTAAAACAATTACGGCTCGACAATTGACAGAAGTATGAACGCATCGCAATGCTAATTATGGTACTTGAAAGTTAGCCGCTCAATGGTAATGGGCAGTACGCCAAGCCAAGTAGACCGTTTATTTATCATCATCTACTTACTAATCATCCACCTTGAGATATCTATCCAGAACATCTCGCTGGTATTAAGTTGCGAGCCCCACCCAAAGTGTAAAATCAAAGCAACGGACAACTGCATTAATGAACTATGCGTAAGGTAAACAATCCTTGCAACCGTGGTCACAAGCACCGTTGTTTTCTCCCTGGTGGAAACAACACATCTCCTAGTCTCATGTCTCTTTCACTCGAGCTAGACATCATGGGGCATGAACCCACAATCATGCATAACGCTCCCTCTTGGAGTTACAATCTACTACTGGGCCAAAGCAATACAAAGCAACGGAGAACGTACATGAATCACTAAAGAACATAATACAAAAGGATAATCAAATATATAACTCATAACAATCTAAACATAATCTCATAATCCATCGGATCCCAATAAACCGAGCATAGCAATAGCATGAAAATTACATAGGTGCCTTGATTATGTAGGGCAACTCACAAGGGCTAATCACGGAGGCAGAAGATTGGAGAGAAGACATCACATAGCTACTGGTCAGGGACTCATGGTCCAAGGAGGACTACTTACAACACGTCCGGGAAGCGTCCATGGTGGTGGAGAAGGTCCCGGAGGTCAATCCTCCCTCCGGCACGCTGCCGGGAAGAGGTCTCCTGGCGCTCCCCATATTGGAAGCGCTGCGGCGGTGGAACGATGGAGAAATTCTCTATTCTGTATGTGATAGAAGGGTTTCCTCGCGGAGGAGTAAATATAGGCCAAAGGAGGGCGGCATATGAGGTGGGACCCACCCACGTAATTTTTATATATTTTTCTCAAGATTTTTGGGGCTTTGGAAAATTGGGTTAAAGCCCCTGCAAAAAAGACATCAGCAGTCAAAAACTGGCACTGGGTGCACTGGGTTAGTAGGTTAGTCCAAATATGTGTAAAATGATATAAAAGTGTAGCAAAACATATAACAATGTCACCTAAAAGATCATGGAACAAGCAGAAATTATAGATACGTTTGGGCAGTATCAACATCCCCAAGCTTAATACCTGCTCGTCCTCGAGTAGGTAAATGATAACACAAATAATTTCTGTGGTGACATGCTAACACACATATAAGAACTTCAAATTAAAGAAAGTGAGCTATGCAATTCATGTCAAGAAAATAACAAGCACGAGTCCATATTTAGTATTGAGTTTAGCAAAGGAACAACATAACGGTGCAAGAGCTCTCGCTGTCCGTGACTTGAATGTCTCCAAATGGTGTTTGCGTGCAAGAAATGGGAGATGGGTTTAGAGCATAAAATATATTTTTCAATTGACAACTCAATCTATTAAACCTCACACTTGGAGTCCTTCGGAATCTTATTTTGACTCATCCCCAGACCACTAGTCAGGCACAAGTCAAAATGATCCTCTCCCTTTCGACTTTGAGCACTCATGCAATGGATCAGCGTAAGCAAGATATGTTGGCACTTAGGATGGAAAATAGAATAATGATGGGGAAGGAAGACAAAAAGGTGTGAAAGGCCCACATCAATGAGGACAACCATAGGTGAGAGAAAGCCAAATGATAGATATGATGTGAGGAGTAGGGATTGCCATGTAACAGATGCACATATGAGCTAAGGTAAGCTCTCCAATGGAACTAGTGGGGGTGCATCCAACTTGCATTCTCAGGAAGACCTAGATCTCATTTGAGGAGGCTCATCATTAGAATATGCAAGCCAAGTTGTATAGTGTAAGGGTCCCCACATAGTTATGCATGAATGATAATCTCTATGTAGTACAAATATAACAATGGAGTACGAGTGTGGATCTTTCAAAAGGAATAGTAGTGTTGCCCTCTTCTCTTCTTCTTCTTTTTCTTTTTCTTTTTCTTTTTTATTTTTATTTTTTGTGGCCTCTTTGGCTCTTTCTTTTTATCTCTCATTTGTGCTCTTTGGGATCTTTTACTTTGTCCATGTTGGGATCTTTTTCTCACTTAAGGGCAACACTCTATGTTTTACAAGAATAAAAGAAGATCATCGCACTTTATAAGAAGTACTCAACACAAAGACAAGTGAGAACTATCATGATGTATGCAAATGTATGCCTCTGCCAGTGTAGCAGGATATGTAATGAAACTAGCGCGTCATGTAGCAATAATAAGGGCAAGACCCAACTATGATGCAAATTCTTGATCAAGCAAAAGCATGTATGACATGAAGATCAAGTCATGAGATGGTGGATGTTGCATGGCAATGTATCTCGAAAAGGCTATGGAAATGACTTAATAGGTAGGTATGGTGGCTGTTTTGAGGAAAGATATAATGAGGCTTATGATGACAGAGCGTATCATGCCAAGGATTTGGATGCACCGACGAAGTTTGCACCAACTCTCAAGATGAGAATGGGCAATGCACGATATCGAAGAGGCTAGCAAAATATGGATGGTGGAAGTGCCAACAATCGAATACTCATATTAGTCCGAAGAACTCATACACTTATTATCGATAACTCTCTATCTAGTTAGGAAATTCACAAAGAGACAAGTACCCTGAGGAGGAGTATTTGGGGGTTTGGTTAACCTTGCGCATCCTTGACCCATGGTAACGTGAGGGTACTCTATATATTCCAACCCCTCTAGAGGTTAGCAATCAATTTAGTAGCTAGAGTTCCCAACTAATTTTTTTAGTTCTTGAAAACACACGGATTACCCAAAATACGACACCTATCACTAATAGGCTTAAGCTCTTGGCACCAATAGTCCAAACAATACTCAAATCAATACCTCAAAACTATTACAAGTTACTACTATACTTAAATAGCAACCTTAATTACCTACTCATGCAAGACACACAACTCAGCGTAACAAGCCAACTCTCTAAACAAGATAAGCATGATAACTCAAGAGAGTTCCAAAAGCAATCTAAATAATAGCTCTTAAAAAGATATAGCATGAAAAATAAGATCTAAGCATGACACTAGCTATGAAAAGATAAAGAACATACAAAAAAATAAGCAACCTATGTTGTGTTCAAGAGTGGAATGGAGCGTGTTTCTCTCCCAAACAAGGTAGGCTAGGTTCCGACTTGTTATGAACGGCAAGCAAAACTTAAACAAACTAAAAAGTAAAGAGCGGGTCACTCCAAGCATAGCACATAACATATGAAGTGATGAAAATATAGCATGGAGATGGACGAACTGATGATTGTTGATAGAGAAGGGGATGCACGGGGGCATCCCCAAGCTTAGACGCTTGAGTCCCCTTGAATATTTATTGGGGGTGCATGGGGGCATCCCCAAGCTTGAGCGCTTAACACTCCTGGATCTTCTTTCAACATCTTCCATCGCATACTTGAAAACTCCCTTCATATGAAACTCTTCACAAGCTGATTAGAGTGGTTAGTACCCATGATAAAATAATTCATTACCTAATGGAAATAATGATTTTCATGAAAAACTACTGTTTCTGATGATTGCCAAAAGGTTTTGTAAAGGGAAAGGAAGCTTAAGATTTGCAAAATGATGAAAACGCAAAACGTGGCAGAATCTGTGAAAAACAGAACAATAAGCAGTAAATAATTTTTTGGGGGTCTTTCTGCAACTCAAATCAAAAACTCAGAATAGACGCCAGAAATACAATTATATAGAGCATGCTGTCAAAAGAATTTAGATGAAAAATATGATCTGGTGATTTTTGGCGATTTTTTCCGTCAAGCAGACGTAATCTGTTTCTGGACAGCATGCCACAACTTTTGAATTTCTTGCAATCGGAGGCTAAAACTTGGCACAAAGCTTAAGAATAAAGAAACAGTGATGTTTTTATAGTATTAACAAGCATCAGGACCACTAAAACTGAAAGTAAAAACAAATTGGGTTGCCTCCCAACAAGTGCTTTCTTTTATGCCTTTGAGCTAGGCATGATGCAAAATGGTCAAGTTGTATCAATTGGACCACCAAAAAGATCATCGAAAAGCTCTTCAATAGTACAACTAGTCTTAGGAGGAATTTGAAAGAGAGGCTTAGTGGCAACACTTCTAGGAACAAAAGAAAGGGTAGTAAGACCAATTGGAATTTCATTTCTAATTCTATGTAAGAGAGGTATCTCTTCCAAGGTCTTCACAGTTTCAACACCCCTAGCAATAGGTATATTCGTTTTGGGTTGAGGAACCTTGGGTACGTTAATGAACCTAGGTCCCTTCCTTGCAGGGGTTTCTACCTTTTTAGTATTGATGGAGGATAGAGTAGTTCCTAAAGTTTCAAAAATATCCTCGATCTTATCAATCCTAGAAGTATCCATATCATGGGATTTAAGGGACTCCAAAGTTTTGTAAATTTTGTGCATGGATCTATCAAGTCTATTTACGTTCCCTTGAATCCTATGATCTACTTCATTTATTTTACTTATTCTTGGCATCTCTAGCTCTATCTTCTCAAGTTTACTCATAATGTGAGATAAAGTAATATTATCCTTTATGTCAACAATAGGTGGGATTCCGACAAGATTTTCCATAACTTTAAGAGCCTCCCAGCGGGAGCTTCCAAGAAATCCCCTCCTATTGATGTGTCTAGAACAAACCTATGCGCCAAGAAGTAATACCATCATAAAAATTTCTAAACAAAATAGTGGTGGATTGTTTCTTGGTGGCTCTATCTTGAGAATTATTAATTTTATACCAAGCATCTTTCAAACTTTCTCCAACCCTTTGTTTGAAGGTGAGAATCTCTCCTTCGGGTGCAACACTAGAGGCAAAGGATTTAGACATACTGACTAAACGAAGCAAATCAACTAATTTTTTTGTGGTTTTTGGTATAAGACTCAAAGGAGAAAACTAGAAAGCAAACTAACAAGACTAAAAAGCAAAAGTAAAAGATAGCGTGCAACTCCCCCATCTTGAAGAATGGAGTCCTAGACAATGGCACTAGAAAACTTGCTTGATGACGAGATGATGTATATACTTCTCACTCCTTGTTAGTTACCCCAAGTGGAGGGTTGAGATGTAGTCAGCAGTAAGTTTTCCCTTACATGGAGACTGTAAGGTTATCGAACTAGGAGGACTCCGAGGATCAACAAGTAGGTGTCCCCTACCCTGGCTCTAGTAGAACACGTGGACCTACACACACACAAATAACTTTGCTCCCAACGAGTACAGAGAGGTTGACAATCTCTCCGGTCTTGTAGTTTGCAAAGGATCAAAACACAAGCTGGAATTGTAATAGTGATTGTAACAGAAAATTAAATGAAAGAAGTAAATGATGGAGGTGTAAGAAATGGTGGTTATATGGACCAGAGTCACATGATGTTCACTAGTGATGTCTCTCTCCCAAAAGACGATAAACAATTATGCTTGGGTAAACAAATTACAGCTGTGCAATTGACAGAATTATGAACGCACCGCAATGCTAATGATGCTACTTGAAAGTTAGAGGCCCAATAGTAATGGGCAGTACGCCAAGACAAGTAGACTGTTTATTCATCAACATCTACTTACTAATCATCCACCTTGAGATATCTATCCAGAACATCTCGCTAGTATTAAGTTGCCACCCCCACCCAAAGTGTAAACTCAAAGCAACAAACAACTGCATTAACAAACTATGTGTAAGCTAAACAATCCTTGCAACCGTGGTCACAAGCACCGTTGTTTTGTCCTTGGTGGCAACAACACATCCCCTAGTCTCATGTTTCTGTCACTCAAGCTAGACATCAGGGGGCATGAACCCACAATCATGCCTAACGCTTCCTCTTGGAGTTACAATCTACTACTCGGCCAAAGCAATACAAAGCAACGGAGAATATGCATGAATCACTAAAGAACATAATATAAAAGGATAATCAAATATATAACTCATAACAATCTGAACATAATCTCATAATCCATCGGATCCCAACAAACCGAGAATAGCAATAGCATGAAAATTACATAGGAGCCTTGATCATGTAGGGAAGCTCACAAGGGCTAATCATGAAGGCACAAGATTGGAGAGAAGACATCACATAGCTACTGGTGATGGACTCATGGTCCAAGGTGGATTACTCACGACACGTCCGGGAAGCGTCCATGGCAGTGAGAATCTCCCAGAGGTCAATCCTCCCCCGGCACGGTGCCGGGAAGAGGTCTTGTGACCCTCCCGATCTCGGAAGCGCTGCGGCGGCGGAACAATGGATACATTTGCGTTTGTGGATGTGATGGAAGGGTTTCCTCGCGGAGGAGTAAATATAGGCGAAAGGAGGGCGTCAGAAGAGGTGGGACCCACCCAGGCGGCCCGTGGGCGTGGCCAGGGGCCAGGCCGCACCAGGAGGTCGCCTGGGCACGCCCTGGCTCCCCTCTTGCCCATCTTCGGTGATCCGGAAGCTTCCGTCACTCTCATTTTTATATATTTTTCTCGGGATTTTTGGGCCTCCGAAAAATTGGGTAAAAGCCCCTGCAAAAAAGACATCAGCAGACATAAAAGTGTAGCGAAACTGGCACTGGGTGCACTGAGTTAGTAGGTTAGTCCAAATATGTGTAAAAAGATATAAAAGTGTATCAAAACATATAACAATGTCACCTAAAAGATCATGGAACAATTAGAAATTATTGATACGTTTGGGACGTATCAACATCCCCAAGCTTAATTCCTGCTCGTCCTCGAGTAGGTAAATGATAACACAAATAATTTCTGCGGTGACATGCCAACACACATATAAGAACTTCAAAGTAAAGCAAGTGTGATATGAAATTCAAGTCAAGACAATAACAAACAAGATTCTATATTTAGTATTGAGTTTAGCGAAGTAAGAACATAATGGTGCAAGAGCTCTCGCTGTCCGTTTCTCGAATGTCTCCAAATGGTGTTTGCGTGCAAGAAGTGGGAGATGGGTTTAGAGCATAATATTTTTTTAATTGTGAACTCAATCTACTAAACCTCACACTTGGTATCCTTCGAAATCTTATTTTGACTCATCCCCAGACCACTAGTCAGGCACAAGTCAAAATGATCATCTCCCTTTCGACTTTGAGCACTCATGCAATGGATGAGCGTAAGCAAGATATGTTGGCACTTAGGATGGCAAATAGAATAATGATGGGGAAGGAAGACAAAAAGGTGTGAAAGGCTCACATCAGTGAGGACAACCATAGGCAAGAGGAAGCCAAATGATAGATATGATGTGAGGAGTAGGGATTGCCATGTAACGGATGCACATATGAGCTAAGGTAAGCTCTCTAATGGAACTAGTGGGGGTGCATCCAACTTGCATTCTCATGAATACCTAGAGCTCATTTGAGGAGGCTCATCATTGGAATATGCAAGCCAAGTTCTATAGTGTAAGGGTCCCCACATGGTTATGCATGAATGGTAATCTCTATATGTAGTACAAATATAACAATGGAGTACGAGTGTGGATCTTTCAAAAGGAATAGTTGTATTCCCCCTTTTTTTCATTTTTTTTTCTTTTTTTTCTTTTTCTCTTTTTTTGTGTGGCCTCTTTGGCTCTTTCTTTTTATCTGTCATTAGTTCTCTTTGGGATGTTTTCCTTTGTCCACTTTGGGATCTTTTCCTCACTTAAGGGCAACACTCTATGTTTTACAAGAATAAAAGAAGATGATCACACTTTATAAGAAGTACTCAACATAAAGACAATTGAAAACTATCATGATGTATGCCAATGTATGCCTCTGCCAGTGTAGTAGGATATGCAATGAAACTAGCGCGTGATGTAGCAATAATAAGGGCAAGGTCCAACTATCATGCGGCTCCTTGATCAAGAAGAAGCATGTGTGAAATGAAGATCAAGTCATGACATGGTGGATGTTTCATGGCAATGTATCTTGGAAAGGCTATGGAAATGCCTTAATAGGTAGGTATGGTGGCTGTTTTGAGGAAAGATATAATGAGGCTTATGATGAGAGAGCGTATCATGCCAAGGGTTTGGATGCACTGGCGAAGTTTGCACCAACTCTCAAGATAAGAAAGGGCAATGCACGGTACCGAAGAGGCTAGCAAAATATGGATGGTGGAAGTGACAACAATCAAATACTCACATTAGTCTGAAGAACTCATACACTTATTATAGGTAACTCTCTATATAGTTAGGAAATTCCCAAAGATACAAGTACCCCGAGGAGGAGTGTTTGGGGGTTTGCTTATCCTTGCACATGCTCGAGCCATGGTAACGTGAGGGTACTCTATATATTCCAACCCCTCCAGACTGGGGTCCCTTGTGCCCCAAACTTGTGCACGGGCATCGGCGACGCCCCCGACAGCAGTGTGCCGAGAAGAGCAGCAGGAAGGCAGTCCAAGACCCACCAAGGCCACGCCCTTCCCCCTCTCCATGGACGTGGAGTACAAAGGCTCCAGGAGCAAGGCCCCGGCAAGGCCTCCTTGCCGGGAAGATTCCCAAGGCCCCGGCAAGACCGCTTCGCCGGGAAGACTACCCGAAGAATAGTAAGACCCTGACAAGTTTCCCTTGTCGGGAAGGCTCACATAGACTGACAAGGTCCCCGACAAGCCCTCCTTGCTGGGAAAGTATTCAAGCCCCCGGCAAGCCATCCTAGTAGGGATGGTGACCCAGTGATCCGACAGGGACTCGCGGCCAGCAAGCCCTTGTTTGATCGCCAGGTGTCCCCCCAAGTTTCTACCACAATCCGACCGCTCCAGCACATCCCTCGTGTGCCAGCACAAGGCCCAGGTGTCGATTCACCTAGGTACATGTCGCAACTATCTTGTGGCAGGTCAGGGGTCAGACAAGGCATTTACTGCCCCTCACACCACCAAAGAAGTAGAGCGGTGAACACTCTTCACTATACACCCCGTGAGCACACTGTTGGAGACCCCTTTGCATATAAAAGGAGGCCCAAAGCTCATTCTTACGGGTTGGACTTTTTGGGGACAGAGACCCCCTAATCACCTACTAAGTTACTGTAGCAAAACCACCCTACAGTAAGCACACAATACAAACTAAGTAGGAGTAGGGTTTTACGGGCCAAGCGGCCCGAACCTCGGTAAAAAGGACCTTGCTGGTGTTGATTGCTAGTTTCGCTCTTAACGCCGTACCTCTCTCTTCCCGCCAAATGATCAAGGGTCTCCTTGAGTTTGCCATAGGTGTCGATTCCCCGACACACAATGAATAAACTGTGAACCACCATCTATCATTAACTATCTAGGGACTCCAAATCTAGGGAAAATAACTTCTTTCCACATTTTAATGGAAGTGTTATGATCAGCACTACAAGTTGTAGTAGCTTCTATCCACTTAGTAACATAATCAACAACAAGTAGAATATGAGTAAACCGTTTGGATTTTGGAGAAGGTCCCACATAGTCAAAACCCCAAACATCAAATGGTTCAATAACTAGAGAGTAATTCATAGGCATTTCCGGACGTATACTAATATTACCTATTCTTTGACATTCATCACAAGATAAGACAAGCTTACGAGCATCCTTGAAGAGAGTAGGCCAGTAAAAACCAGATTGTAATACCTTGTGTGCAGTTCTATCTCCCGCGTGGTGTCCTCCGTAAGCCTTGGAGTGACACTTGTATAGGATATGTCCCTGTTCATGCTCAGGTACACAACGTCTAGTAATACCATCTGTCCCCGTGGATCTTCCCAAAAGTAATGTCCTAAATTATAGAATAACTTTTTCTTTTGTTGGTATGTGTAACTAGGCGATATAAATTTAGAAACAATGTAATTAGCATAATCAGCATACCAAGGAGCATTGCATGAAGCATTTATAACAGCTAGTTGTTCATCAGGAAATCTATCATCAATAGGTAGTGGGTCATCAAGAACATCAATAGGTAGGGGTTATCAATGCCCTTTCTATCAATAATATGCAAATCAAATTCTTGTAGCAGAATGACCCATCTAATAAGTCTAGGTTTAGCATATTTATTTTCCATAAGGTACTTAATAGCAGCGTGATCAGTGTGAACAGTTACTTTAGAATCAACAATATAAGTTCTAAACTTATCACAAGCAAACACAACTCCTAAAAACTCCTTTTCAGTGGTAGCATAGTTTCTTTGAGCACTCTCTAGAGTTATACTAGCATAATGGATGACATTTAATTTCTTATCAACTCTTTGTCCTAGAACAACACCAACAACATAATCACTCGCATCTCACATAATTTCAATGTGTAGGTTCCAATCAGGTGGTTGAACAACCGGTGCGGTTATCAAGGCTTTCTTAAGAATTTCAAATGCTTCTACACCATCATCATCGAAAATGAATGGCATATTCATTTGCAAAAGATTAGTGAGAGTCTTAGAAATTTTAAAGAAGTCTTTAATAACTCTCCTATAGAAACCAGCATGACCAAGGAAACTTCTTATACATTTAATATCCGTTGGACATGACATCTTTTCAATAGCATCAACTTTAGCTTAATCAACTTCAATACCTCTTTCGAAGGTTTTATGTCCCAAGATGATGCCTTCATTAACCATAAAGTGGCACTTCTCCTAATTCAAGACAAGATTTGTTTCTTTGCATGTCTGGAAAACTTGATGAAGGTTGCTCAAGCAATCATCAAAAGAAGTTCCATAAATGGAAAAATCATCCATAACCTCAACAATCTTTTCACAAAAGTGCGAGAATATAGCCATCATACATCTTTGAAAGGTAGAAGGTGCATTGCACAAACCAAAATGCATACGTCTATAAGCAAAGGTTCCGAAAGGACAAGTAAAAGTGGTTTTATCTTGATCCTCTTTTGACACAGGTATTGAGAGAAGCCAAAATAACCATCTAGAAATAAAAAATGTGAATGTTTGGATAGTATTTCTAGCATTTGATCAATAAAAGGTAGATGATAATGATCTTTCCTAGTAGCATTATTTAATTTCCTGAAATCAATTACCATTCTATATCCTGTAACAATTCTTTGCGGGATCAATTCATCTTTATCATTGGAACAACAATAATACCTCCCTTGTTAGGGACACAATGAACGGGACTAACCCATCTACTATCAGCAATAGGATAAATTATACCTGCTTCCAGAAGCTTTAGTATTTCATTTCTTACCACTTCCTTCATTTTAGGATTTAATCGCCATTGGTGATCAACAACTAGTTTAGCATCAGGTTCCATATTGATTTTGTGTTGACATAGAGTGGGACTAATGCCCTTAAGATCATCAAGAGTATATCCAATAGAAGCACGATACTATCTCAAAGTTCTCAATAATCTCTTGTCTTCATGCTCTGAAATTTTATCACTAATAATAAAATGATATATCTCTTTTTCATCAAGATAATCATACTTGAGAGTATCAGGTAATTGTTTAAGCTCAAACACATGATCACCCTTGGGTGGTGGAGGATCCCCAAGTATTTCAACAGGTAGGTTGTGTTTCAGAATAGTCTGTTGATCAAAGAAAATCTTATCTATTTCATTCCTTTCATTGATATGCATATCATTTTCATGGTCTATCAAATATTTTTCTAATGGATCAGTAGTAGGCATAGCGATAGAAGCAAGACCAATAATTTCATCTTTACTAGGAAATACTTTGTCATGGGGTTGTCTACGAAATTTAGAGAAATTAAACTCATGAGATGCATCCCCAAAACATACAGTAACCATTTCTTTTTCACAATCAATCCTAGCATTAACTGTGTTCAAGAAAGGTCTACCAAATATAATGGGACAAAAATCATCTTGAGGGGAACCAAGAACAAGAAAATAAGTAGGATATTTTATTTTCCCACACAATACTTCAACATCTCTAACAATCCCAATTGGTGAAATAGTGTCTCTATTAGCAAGCTTGATACATCAATTTCCTCTAATTCGACTGGTTTAATATTATTCATAATTTCTTGGTATAAGGTAAAGGGAATTGCACTCACACTAGCACCCACATCACATAAGGCATGATAACAATGATCTCCTATCTTAACAGAAACAACAGGCACGCCAAAAATAAGTCTATGTTTACCTTTAGTATCAAGTCTAGCAATTCTAGCGGCTTCATCACAAAAGTGAATGGCATGCCCATCAATATTACCAACCAAGAGATCTTTAACCATAGCAATATTAGGTTCAACTTTAATTTTCAGGAGGTATAGGTGTTCTAGTACAACTCTTACGAACCACAGTTGAAGCTCTAGCATGTTCCTTTATCCTAACAGGAAAGGGTGGTTTCTCAATATAAGTAGTAGAAATAATAGGATCAACATTATATATAAAAGTTTCTTCTTAGGTTCAGCTATTTTAACTTCAATGGGAGGATGATATTTAAACCACTTCTCCTTGGGGACATCAACATGAGTAGCAGAAGATTCACAGAATGAAGATACTACCTCAGGGTCAAGTCCATATTTAGTGCTAAAATCACAAAAGCATCGGTGTCTAAAAAGGATTTAACACAATCAAACTTAAGGCTTATACTTGACTCATTACCTTCGTCGAGTTCCGAATCTTCAGAGTTGCGTCTAATTCTTTCCAATAAGTCCCATTTGAATTCAATATCTTTCCTCATAAAGGAACTAGCACAGGGAGTGTCGAGCATGGATTGATCATTACGAGAGAGCCGAGCATAATTTTTTTGAATAATAATTTCTCTCGTGAGCTCTTGATTGGGGCATGAATATAACATTGGCTTAAGCCTCCCCCAAGCTTGAGTGATATTTTTCCTTCACGAGGCCAAAAATTATAAATATAATTCCAATCACGATGAATCAGGATAAAACTTCTAATGAAACTCCAATTTCAATCGGTTATAGTTCCATGATCCAATATCATCACATAGCCTATACCATGTCAACGCCTTTTCCTTCAAAGATAAAGGAAATACCTTCTTCTTGACATCATCCTCGGGCAGACTTGCAAGCTTAAATAATCCACAAACTTCATCCACATAGATTAGGTGCCAATCACGATGTAGTGTTCCATCTCCCGCATAAGGATTAGCTAGCAGTTTTTCTATCATACCCGAAGGAATCTCATAATAAATATTTTCAGTAGGTGCAGTAGGTTGAGGAGCATCTCTTTTTGCTTTCGGTTGGGGTGAAGATACCCCGAACAAGCTCCTCAAAGGATTATTTTCCATAGTGACAAGTGAAAGTAAATTTCAGCATAGTATATAATTTTTTCCTTACCAAGTTCCACTTATCAAAGGTGCTTCATTCCCGGCAACGGCGCCAGAAAAGAGTCTTGATGACCCACAAGTGTTGGGGATCTATCGTATTCCTTTCAATAAGTAAGAGTGTCGAACCCAACGAGGAGCAGAAGGAAATGATAAGCGGTTTTCAGTAAGGTATTCTGTGCAAGCACTGAAATTATCGGTGATAGATAGTTTTATGATAAGGTAATTTGTAACAGGTAACAAGTAACAATTGTAACTAAGGTGAAGCAATGTGGCCCAATCCTTTTTGTAGCAAAGGACAAGCCTGAACAAACTCTTATATCAAGAAAAGTGCTCCCGAGGACACATGGGAATTTATGTCAAGCTAGTTTTCATCATGGTGATATGATTCACGTTCGTTACTTTGATAATTTAATATGTGGCTGGACCGTCGCTTGGGTGCTGCCCTTACTAGGACAAACCTCCGACTTATGATTAACCTCTCTCACAAGAATCCACAACTACAAAATAGGAATTAAGATAAATCTAACCATAACATTAAACATATGGATCCAAATCAGCCCCTCACGAAGCAACTCATAAACTAGGGTTTAAGATTCTGTCACTCTAACAACCCATCATCTACTTATTACTTACTAATGCCTTCCTCTAGGCCCAAATAACGGTGAAGTGTCATGTAATCGACGTTCACATGACACCACTAGAGGAGAGACAACATATAACTTATCAAAATATCGAACGAATACCAATATCACATGATTACTTATAACAAGACTTATCCCATGTCCTCAGGAACAAATGTAACTACTCACAAAGCATATTCATATTTATGGTCATAGGAGTATTAATAATCATTAAGGATCTGAACATACAATCTTCCACCAAATAAACCAACTAGCATCAACTACAAGGAGTAATCAACACTACTAGCAACCCACATGTACCAATCTGAGGTTTTGAGAAAAATATCGGATACAAGAGATGAACTAGGGTTTGGAGAGGAGATGATGCTGATGAAGATGTTGATGGAGATTGACCCCCTCTCGATGAGAGGATCGTTAGTGATGACGATGACTTCAATTTTTCCCCCTCTGGGAGGGAAGTTTCCCTCGCGGAATAGCTCCGCTGAAGCTCTAGATTGGTTATGTCGAAGTTCCGCCTCGAGACGGTTGCGTCGCATCCCGAAAGGTCTGATATGATTTTTTCCAGTCAAAACCCTTCATATAGGAGAAGATGGGCATCAGAGGCCTGCCAGGGGGCCCACAAGCCTGCATGGCGCGGCCACGGGGGTAGGCTGCGCCCCTGGGCTTGTGGCCACTTGGTGGGTCCCCTCCAGTATTTCGTTCGCCCATTATTTTTTATAAATTCCAAAACCTCTCTTCATAACTTTTTAGGAGTTTTGGAGGTGTGCATAATAGGTCTCTCAGATTTGCTCCTTTTCTAGTCCAGAATTCCAGGTGCGAGCATTCTCCCTCTTCTTGTAAATCTTGTAAAATAAGAGAGAAAAGGCATAAGTATAGTACCATAATGTGTAATAACTGCCCATAATGCAATAAATATTGATATAAAAGCATGATGCAAAATGGTCGTATCATTAACTTTTATGCCTTGAAGAAGATGTCAAAGATGGATATGGTATACGGGATGCCATTTATCAACCATGTTGATCGAGTATGTGATGGGTGCTAGGTTGCAAAATAGCACCGCAGATGATTCCCTACTTAGTCTATCTATCGTACAAAAGATGCACTCGAGCTGCTTCATGGTGATCTATGTGGCCATATCACGTCGGCAACTCACACATGAAAGAGTACCTTTTTCTTATGGTAGATGACTACTCGATATATTTGTGGGCCATTCTCCTACGATCTAAAGATGAAGCATTCAAAGCGTTCAAGAAGCTGAAGGCTGCAACAGAGATGGAACACAAGATGAAGGTTCATGCTCTATGGACAGATCACGGTGGAGAATTAACACCGAGCGAGTCCAACGACTACTATGATAAGATTGGCATTAAAAGGTTCCTCTTGACACCTTATACACCACATCAGAACGAGGTTGTTAAAAGGAGCAATCAAACCGTGGTTGACATGGTGATGAGTTCATCCGAGAGCAAGAACTTGCTACGGACTTTTTGGGGAGAAGCTATCTCGATGGAGGTCTATCTTCTCACCCGGGCTCCAACGAAGGCGGTGATCGGCAAGACTATGCATGAAACAATGATTGGGTGTAAGCCGAGTGTGTCTCATCTAGCCGAATGTGAAAACGGTGGATCCGCAACTCCTAAAGCTTCTCGATTGTAGAACCAAGATGGTCTTTAGCGAATATGAGAGGAGTTCCGACACCAAGGCATACTGTCGGTGAAAGGATCGACACCTAAGGGGGCCTCAATGGTCTCCTTTTTGCTGGTTTGGCAGGGAGAGGGGTCACGGCAAGAGCAGAACCAACAGTCAGGGCCCGACAAGATCTTTTTACCCAGGTTCGGGCCGCATGGTGCGTAAAAACCTACTCCTGCATGTGTTTAGTTATTCGTTTTGGGTTACTGTAGATCTATCCTTCTTTACAACCTTTTGATTTGTCAAAAAGCCTAAAAGACCTTAGTACTGAGCCTTGGGCCTCCTTTTATAGGCGAAGGGGTCACCACAGTGGCTTAGTGGGTGAACGAGTGAAACAACACCGACCGACAGTTACAGTGTTATTGCGGTGCATTAAATTCTTCGACAAACTTCCCTGACCTCGTCAGGGGGTTTGGACACGTACCCACACGTGGGAACTTTGGGGTGTTGCGCTGGCGTGCGGGGGGACGCGTGGTCCATGCATCGGCGGTGGCGTGTTCGTCGGTGGAGGCGTTCACAGGTCGCGAGGGTGCCCTTGGCCCACGCCTCTCCTCGGGCCTTCTCTTCCTTCCCGACATGGTTACCTTGTCGGGGCTCTTCTTGTTCCTCTCGGCAGGGAGGCGATGGCATGGCGAGGTCTTGTCAATCTTCCCGACAAGGATGGCTTGCCGGGGCTCAGTCCTTCTTCCTTGGCGGGAGGGTCTCCCCGTGGCATTGTCTGTCTCCCTGACAGGGAGCTCATGTTGGGGTCTCTTCTTCTTTCCCAGCAAGCGAGTGCTTACCGGGGCTTGCAATCAGCACTTGGTGGCTTCTGAGTCTTGCTTTCGCCACAAGCTCCAGCGACGCGCCTTGCCGCTGTGGAGGGGCTACCGGTGTCCGCGCACTAGTCCGGGGCACTAGAGACCCTAGTCTTTAGTGCACCGACAGGAGCCCCCGGGCTTGGACACACACGCATGCGAGGCATTGTTGGGCCAGGCCCAAAGTGGTGCGGGGACTCGCACGGGCCGGGCTTATCGGAATCGAGCCGTTACAGGCTTTCTTTCCCCACGTCACGCATATAACACGCGAAGTGGGAGGGTGCGCGGCGTGCACATGATGGCCTCTTTATTCCATGAAAACGCCTCTGCCATGTGTAGGACATGCGCAACGGCGGTTGGGCAAGTGGCGACCGTGGCCTCAAAAGCCGCGAGCATGGATGGACACGCCCCTCCATCTATTGGCGCATCAGGGTGGTTCCATGTTCTGCTCGTGACTTCAGGGTGATTGGGCGAGAGGAGCGGTGGCTTATGGAGCGAGGAGGGTGGACTCCGAGCTTTGCCCTATAAATTAGGGTGTTTGCGCGGAGGTTTTGCCCACCCATCTCACTCTCGAAGCCTTCCGCGCCTATCACCTTGTCTTCTCTTGTTTCTTTCAGCTTTGCCGGTGGCACCCGCCCCTAAACATGGTTAAGGGCCAGTGTCGACATCCGTCGGACACCATGGCGGCAAGGGGTTCCCGCCCGGATCATGACATAGCCTTAGGGGCTCTAGCGAACGACAACCCCGTCGACCGTGGCAGGAGAGGCTCGAGGGGCCTAGGACGCCGGGGTCGTGGCTGAGGGAGGCGGAGTGCTACTCAATCGTCTCCGCCTTCTCCTGGGCTTGGCAGGCACTCGGACGGGACGACGCTGGAGTTCGTCGTGGAGCTGCACGCAGTCCTACGGGGCCACCTACATCTCCCCCGCCCTTTCTCTAGGGCGATGGAGGCTTCCAGGCCCCCTGTCTTGTGGTTGCGGGCGCATGGCTGCTCCCATGGCGCTATGCAGGCGTGCATGGAGTACCCGAAGCGCCACTCCATGGTGCTTGGGCGGGGGTGGAAAGCCTTCGCCCGGGCCCACCACCTCGAGGATGGGCATATCCTCCGCTTTAAGCTAGCGGAGGAAAATATGCTATCCGTCAAGGTTTACGGTCGCCTAGGTGTGCATCTTGGTTGCTGCGAAGAGGGCTCGAGTGGCGCAGAGTGTCCCTCCTCGAGCTATAGCGACGAGTGGGACAGCGGTGCAGTGGTGCTCTTGGCATGTCGGGATCCCACGGGGTCAAGTCGGAGTACGACTCCTCGAGCTCCAACTGACTGCTGACCCTGCCACCGAGGCCCGCTCACGCCTCTCCCCTCCCGACGGGGGTACCTTGCCGAAGCCCGCATCGGCGCCTCGTCTTTGAGGAGGCACGACCATTGGCTCAGGCCCCTTCATCTCCTCCGGTCACCCTATCCACCGGCGCCATTATCCACTGCGAAATGCTGGTCCAGGAGGGACCAGCCTGGGTTGCGCCGGGGGGCTGACCCACTTTTTGTCTTTTTGAACTTCACTCCTCCGCATAGGTCGTCCCTCGTCAAAAGACAGAGTCTTTAGGTTAGGAAAACAATGCTTTGTAAGTGGTATAAAATGTATCCAGACAAATTAATGAATAAACGCATCCTTTATTCGACTCTCATTTTATATGGTTATTCCTTTGCACTTTTAGGATGCTTGCCAGCTTGACTTATCCTGCCGCGAGTACTTAGAGGAGCGGATCCTCAGAAAACTCAACCAAGGAGGTTGTCACCTGCAAGACTCCTTGCCGCACTGAGTGCAACCATGTAAATCGTCGAGCGTGGCTCGAGACGAAATAAGGTGCTACGTAGCTGTCCATAACGTTGAACGAGTTCGAAACAAGGTGAGAGCGCTCTGTGGCCGCTAAAGTCGTTGAACAGGCTCGAAATGCAGTCGGAGTGCACTGATCCTAGCAAGGTTCATCTGCGAGCGGGATTCTCATACAAAAGTCGATGCTTAAAAAGGATACAACTAATCTACCAAGAGTCTGGCAAGAAGTTTGCCTCTGTACTTATCTCGTGCGTCACGGCATTCCTAGACGCAGCGTGTGAAGGTGCTGTTGGGGAAGAATATCCGTACCCCCGGCAAGCTGATGCTACCTCCAGCAGCCTCCTTGCCAATGATGTTTTTGCCGGTGGCCTTTGGCCACTCTGAAGGAAAAAGGCACGCTGGGGCGTATCACTTTCTCATCTCTTTTGCAAGAGATTTGCTAGCGGAGCCCTCGAGCGCATCTCTCTGGCGTCACAGCACTCCAAGAAGAAATGCAAGCCGGAGGGCGCATAAAGGGGCGATTCGGGGCCTCAAACGCGTCCTTGACGACCATGCAGCACTCCGGAGATGTGCGATGGTCGGAGTAAGCATCGGAGGCCTGGCCAAATCCCCGTGTCACGCCCTCGACAGCAGTGTGATGTTCAAAGGAGGTGTGTTGGCCGGGCGATGCAGAACTCGGGGCTTCCGCTCCTTCCACCCATGCTCACATAGCAACTATGGAGGCGCTATGAGCTCTCGCGTGGGTAGAGCAGCCACTGCCTCCTCCCACTCAGGGAAGATGCTACGACGAAATGAGATCCGTGGAGCCGACGAGCGGCTCGTCGGATCAGGGCGGCGCTGACGCCGGCCTGCTTCCGGCGATCCTCCTACCTGGCGTGCCAAAGATGTCGGTGAACGGATCGATACCTATGGGGGCCTCAACGGTCCCTTTTTTGCTGGTTTGGCAGGTAGAGGGGTCGCGGCAAGAGCAGAACCAACAGTCAGGGCCCGACAAGATCTTTATACCCAGGTTCGGGCCACGTGATGCGTAAAACACTACACCTGCATGTGTTTAGTTTTTTGTTTTGGGTTATTGGAGATCTATCCTTCTTTACAGCCTTTCGATTGGTCAAAAAGCCTAAATGCCCTTACTACTGAGCCTCAGGCCTCCTTTTATAGGCGAAGGGGTCGTCACAGTGGCTTAGTGGGTGAACGGTGGGTTCACGAGTGGAACAGCACCGACCGACAGTTATAGTGTTACTATGGTGCATTAAATGCTTCGACATACTTTCCTGACCTCGTTAGAGGGGGTTGGACACGTACACACACGTGGCAACTTTGAAGTATTGCGCTGGCTTGCGAGCAGATGCGTGGTCCATGCATCGGCGGTGGTGTGTTCGTTGGTGGATGCGTTCATAGGTCGCGAGGGCGCCCTGGGCCCGCGCCTCTCCTCGGGCCTTCTCTTCCTTCCCGGCAGGGTTACCTTTCCGAGGCTCTTCTTGTTCCTCTCGGTAGGGAGGCGATGGCCTGCCGAGGTCTTGTCAATCTTCTCAGCAAGGATGGCTTGCTGGGGTCAGTCCTTCTTCCTTGGTGGTAGGGTCTCGCCATGGCATTGTCTGTCTCCCCGACAGGGAGCTCCTGCCGGGGTCTCTTCTTCTTTCCCAGCAAGCGAGTGCTTGCCGGGGCTTGCAATCAGCACTTGGTGGCTTCTGAGTCTTGCTTTCACCCCCAGCTCCAGCGACGCAGCTTGCAGCTGTGGAGGGGCTGCCAGTGTCCGCGCACTAGAGACCCTAGTCTTTAGTGCACCGACACATACCGCTACTACAATCCATGAATGAAGCGTCTCTGAATATCCCATGGCGTCGTGTTTGAAGAAAACCAAGCTTGGAATTGGAGCGCCGTATACAACGATGGTCCAAACGGTAACATATTCATAGTAGAAGTTCCAACTAATGATGATGTAGGGGAGGACGTTTAGGTGGTTGGCAAGATGTCCAACAAAGGTGACCACAATGAGAGTGACCATCATGGTGCCGACACCGACAATGACGCACATAGGTCGCAAGGTGCTAGCAACAACAATGCGCACAACACAGGTGGAGATATCGGCGATGAAATCAACAACAAGGCGCATAGTGACGATGACGATCAATATGATGGTCACGGTCACAACAAATACTCTGACGATACAGATGTCGACGACACACCCGGGACTCCCCCGTCTTCCTCAAGTGCGTCGACACCGAGACAATTTGTGTTGCCTCTTTCACAAGCTACAATGGATTCCTCATGGCTTCGGCACTATAATACCCTCAAGAAAGGCTACAAGTACACAAAGCCTGTTACACTCGAGTACTCCAAACTATGTTTTCTCAGAGTTAAGGAGCCGACAAACTTCATAGAGGCGAGCAAAAGTTCAAGCTGTATGCACGCCATGGACGAGGAGATGAAGGTGATTGAGAGCAATGTCCCATGGACTTTGATAACCCGACCACCCAACAAAAAGGCCATATGTTTGTAGTGGGTTTACAAATGAAATAAGGACATAGATGGTGCTATTGTGAATTACAAGGCAAGGCTTGTCAGGAAGGGCTATGTACAACATCAATGAGTTGACTATGATTAGGTATTTGCACTGTTTGCTCGACTCGAGACGGTGAGAGTGCTCGTAGCCACTACAGGAATCTGAGAATTTGTCGTCTGCCATGGCTGACGGCAAAGGGGTAACCCCGAACGGCAAAGGCTTTGTCGTCCGTCAGCCGACGACAAACTAGACGGAACAAAAATATCGGGTGAAGAGGTTATTTTCCGTTTGCTTTTGTAAGGCGAACGACAAAGAATCTTTGCCATGAGGGGGCAGACGGCAAATAAAATGGGACGACAGATCCCCAGACGCTCCTGTCAAGTGCTAACGACAGGCTTCTTCTCTTTTCCCTCTGCCCTACCCTTTTTGCCGTCAGCCATGTTTAGGGCCGACGGCAAAGGGGGGCACCCAGCCCCTCTCTCCCTCCCACCTTTGCCGTCAGCTCTCCTCCCATTGCCGTCTGCCCTCCTCTATTTGCCGTCGGCCATATTTGAGGCCGACGGCAAAGGGGGAACCCAACCCCTCTCTCCCTACACCTTTGCACCTAGCCCCTCCCACCTTTGCCATCAGCCCTCCTTCCTTTGCCGTCTGCCCTATGGCCTTTGCTGTCGGTGGGCGGACGACAAAGGCTCAAAACAGCCCCTCTTTATTTCATTTTCTATTATATCCAGCAATTTTCATAATAATCAGGATATACATATTTATTTATTTATTTGACAGAAATAAATTTGTTTCCGTACTCATAACCATATTAAAATAACTTTAATCCATAGTACATACATATTATGCAAGTTGCATCCGTACCAAACCATATATTACACAAGTTTCATCCATGCATATACAACCTTTTATATATATCCATATACTACAATAGTATCAATACAAGCTTCCGTGAAGCCATGGTACAAGAAACCATATTCAAGCATTCCATCAATATAATCCAAGCTTCCCGTGAAGTGAATGTAATCGGCAAAATGACAAATAAGAAAGTTAGAAGAATAATACTAGACGAAGAAGAGAAGTATAGGTTATTTCGAAGAGAACTTAGCTAAGTATAGGCCATTTAATAGCTAAGTTAGGTGGAATTGGTCATCTTGCAGCTACATAGCATTATTACGTCATTTAGGAGAGAACTTAGCTAAGTATAGGTCACTCTAGAGCTAACTTGGATAAAATATGTCATTTTGTAGCCAACTATGATTATTAATCCATTTTGACCTTATTATGTCATTTTGTAGCTAAGTTAGTTATTTTAATGAGCTAACCAAGGTTCTTATGATGTTTTTACCTAACTAAGCTAATTATGTCATTTTGGAGGATAATTAGCTAAGTATGTCTTTGTTGGGGAAAATAAGCTATGTAGAAGAAGAAAGAGAAGAAGCAAGAAGAGAAGAAGAAGGAGGAGGAGGAGGATAAGGTGGAGGAGAAGGAGAAGGAAGTGGAGAAGAATAAGAAAATAAGAGGGACAAGAAGAAGGAGAATAAGGAGGAGAAGAAGGAGAAGGAGCTTCTCTCCTCCTTCTCCTTCTTATCTTTCTTCTTTCTGCTTCTGCTTCTCCTTCTTCTTCTCTTCTTCTTCTCTTCTTATTCTTCTTCCTTCTTTTCATTTTTCCTCTTTCTTCTCCTCTTGTCCTCTTCTTTGGGATAAATTAGCTAATTATGCCTTTTTGGAGCTAATTATGTCATTTTGGGGGATAATTAGCTAAGTATAGGTCATTTTTTATTAAATAGGCTATTTTAGAGCTAACTAAGATAATTATGTAATTTAGGTGGAAGCCAAGCGATGTATAGGCTATTCTAGAGCTAACTTGGGTAAAATATGTCATTTTGGAGCCAACTATGATTATTAAGGCATTTTGGAGCTAAATTGGCTAATTATGTCATTTAGGTGGAAGCCAAGCTAATTATGTTATTTTGTAGGATAATTAGCTAATTTAGTCTTTGTTGGATGAGTCTAAGCTACGTAGAAGAAGATAAAGAGAATAAGCAAGAAGAGAAGAAGAAGGAGAAGTAAAAGAAGAAGGAGGAGGAGGAGAAGGAGAAGGAGGATGAGAAGAAGAAGAAAAGAAGAAGGAGAAGAAGAAGGAAAAGAAGGAGGAGGGCTAGCTCCTTGTCCTTCTTCTCGTTCTCCTTCTTCTTCTCTTCTTCTTCTCTTTTTCTTGTTCCTTCTTTTCACTTTTCCTCTTTCTTCTCCTCTTGTCCTCTTCTTCGAGCTAAATTAGCTAATTATAGCTTTTCGGAGCTAATTATGTCATTTTGGAGGATAATTAGGTAAGTATAGGTCATTTTTTTATTAAATAGGGCATTATGAGCTTATTATGTCATTTTGGAGCTAAATTAGTCATTTTAATGAGCTAACCAAGGTTCTTATGATGTTTTTTTACCTAACTAAGCTAATTATGTCATTTTGGAGAACAATTAGCCTAGTATGTCTATGTTGGGGAAAATAAGCTACGTAGAAGAAGAAAGAGAAGAAGCAAGAAGAGAAGAAGAAGGAGAAGAAAAAGAAAAAGAAGGAGAAGGAGAAGGAAGAGGAGAAGAAGAAGAAAAGAAGAAGGAGAAGAAGTAGGAGAGAATAAGAAGGAGGGGGCTAGCTCCTTCTCCTCCTTCTTCTCTTCTTCTTCTCTTCTTCTTCTTCTTACTTCTTTTCATTTTCCTCTTTCTTCTCCTATTGTCCTCTTCTTCGAGCTAAATTAGCTAATTATGCCTTTTTGGAGCTAATTATGTCATTTTGCAGGATAATTAGGTCACTATAGGTCATTTTTAATTAAATAGGCCATTATGAGCTTATTATGTCATTGTGGAGCTAAATTGGTCTTTTTAATGGGCTAACCAAGGTTCTTATGATGTTTTTACCTAACTAAGGTAATTATGTCATTTTGGAGGACAATTAGCTAAGTATGTCTATGTTGGGGAAAATAAGCTACATAGAAGAAGAAAGAGAAGAAGGATGAAGAGAAGAAGAAGGAGAAGAAAAAGAAGAAGAAGGAGGAGGACGAGGAGAAAGAGAAGGAAGAGGAGGAGAAGAAGAAAAGAATAATGAGAAGAAGGAGACGAGAAGAAGAAGGAGGGGGCTAGCTCCTTCTTCTCTTCTTCTTCTTCCTTCTTTTCATTTTTCCTCTTTCTTCTCCTCTTGTCCTCTTCTTCGAGCTAAATTAGCTAACTATGCCTTTTTGGAGATAATTATGTCATTTTGGAGGATAATTAGGTAAGTATAGGTCATATTTTATTAAAATAGGCCATTATGAGCTTATTATGACATTTTGGAGCTAAATTAGTCATTTTAATGAGCTAACCAAGGTTCTTCTGATGTTTTTACCAAACTAAGCTAATTATGTCATTTTGAAGGACAGTTAGCTAAGTATGTCTATGTTGGGGAAAATAAGCTACGTAAAAGAAGAAAGAGAAGAAGCAAGAAGAGAAGAAGAAGAAGAAAAAGAAGAAGAAGTAGAAGGAGGAGGAGGAGGAGGAGAAGGAGAAGGAAGAGGAGAAGAAGAAGAAAAGAAGAAGGAGAATAAGGAGTAGAGAAGAAGAAGGAGGGCTAGCTCCTTCTCCTTCTCCTTGTTCTTCTCTTCTTCTTCTCTTCTTCTTGTTCTTCCTTCTTTTCATTTTTCCTCTTTCTTCTCCTCTTTTCCTCTTCTTCAAGCTAAATTAGCTAATTATGGCTTTTTGGAGCTAATTATGTCATTTTGGAGGATAATTAGGTAAGTATAGGTCATTTTTTATTAAATAGGCCATTATGAGCTTATTATGTCATTTTGGAACTAAATTAGTCATTTTAATGTGCTAACCAATGTTGTTATGATGTTTTTACCTAACTAAGCTAATTATGTCATTTTGTAGGATAATTAGCCAATTTAGTCTTTGTTGGATGAGTCTAAGCTACGTAGAAGAAGAGAAAGAGAAGAAGCAAGAAGAGAAGAAGAAGGAGAAGTAAAAGAAGAAGGAGGAGGAGGAGAAGGAGAAGGAGGATCATAAGAAGAAGAAAAGAATAAGCTGAAGAAGAAGGAAAATAAGGAGGAGAGAATAAGAAGGAGGGCTAGATCCTTGTCCTTCTTCTCCTTCTCCTTCTTCTTCTCTTCTTCTTCTCTTCTTCTTGTTCCTTCTTTTCACTTTTCCTCTTTCTTCTCCTCTTGTCCTCTTGTTCGAGCTAAATTAGCTAATTATACCTTTTTGGAGCTAATTATGTCATTTTGGAGGATAATTAGGTAAGTATAGGTCATTTGTTTTCATTAAATAGGCGATTATGAGCTTATTATGTCATTTTGGAGCTAAATTAGTCATTTTAATGAGCTAACCAAGGTTCTTATGATGTTTTTACCTAACTAAGCTAATCATTTCATTTTGGAGGACAATTAGCTAAGTATGTCTATGTAGGGGAAAATAAGCTACGTAGAAGAAGAAAGAGAAGAAGCAAGAAGAGAAGAAGAAGGAGAAGAAAAAGAAGAAGAAGGAGGAGGAGGAGGAGGAGAAGGACAAGGAGAAGGAAGAGGAGAAGAAGAAGAAAAGAAGAAGGAGAAGAAGAAGGAGGAGGCTAGCTCCTTCTCCTTCTTCTTCTCTTCTTCTTCTCTTCTTCTTCTTACTTATTTTCATTTTTCCTATTTCTTCTCCTCTTGTCCTCTTCTTCGAGCTAAATTAGCTAATTATGCCTTTTTGGAGCTAATTATGTCATTTTGGAGGATAATTAGGTAAGTATAGGTCATTTTTTATTAAATAGGCCATTATGAGCTTATTATGTCATTTTGGAGCTAAATTAGTCATTCTAATGAGCTAACCAAGGTTCTTACGATGTTTCTTTTACCTAACTAAGCTAATTATGTCATTTTGGAGGACAATGAGCTTAGTATGTCTATGTTGGGGGAAAATAAGCTCCGTAGAAGAAGAAAGAGAAGAAGCAAGAAGAGAATAAGAAGGAGAAGAAACAGAAGAAGGAGAAGGAGAAGGAAGAGGAGAAGAAGAAGAAAAGAAGAAGGAGAAGAAGCAGGAGAGAAGAAGAAGGAGGGGGCTAGCTCCTTCTCCTCCTCCTTCTCTTCTTCTTCTTCTTACTTCTTTTCATTTTCCTCTTTCTTGTCCTATTGTCGTCTTCTTCGAGCTAAATTAGCTAATTATGCCTTTTTGGAGACAATTATGTCATTTTGGAGGATAATTAGGTAAGTATAGGTCATTTTTAATTAAATAGGCCATTATGAGCTTATTATGTCATTGTGGAGCTAAAATAGTCTTTTTAATGGGCTAACCAAGTTTCTTATGATGTTTTTACCTAACTAATCTAATTATGTCATTTTGGAGGACAATTAGCTAAGTATGTCTATGTTGGGGAAAATAAGCTACGTAGAAGTAGAAAGAGAAGAAGGAAGAAGAGAAGAAGAAGGAGAAGTAAAAGAAAAAGGAGGAAGAGGAGGAGGATAAGGAGAAGGAAGAGGAGAAGAAGAAGAAAAGAACAAGGAGAAGAAGGAGAAGAGAAGAAGAGAAGAAGAAGGAGGGGGCTAGCTCCTTCTCCTCCTTCTCTTCTTCTTCTCTTCTTCTTCTTACTTATTTTCAGTTTTCCTATTTCTTCTCCTCTTGTACTCTTCTTCGAGCTAAATTAGCTAACTATGCCTTTTTGGAGCTAATTATGTCATTTTGGAGGATAATTAGGTAAGTATAGGTCATTTTTTATTAAAAAAGGCCATTATGAGCTTATTATGTCATTTTGGAGCTAAATTAGTCATTTTAATGAGCTAACCAAGGTTCTTCTGATGTTTTTACCTAACTAAGCTAATTATGTCATTTTGGAGAACAATTAGCTAAGTATGTCTATGTTGGGGAAAATAAGCTACGTAGAAGAAGAAAGAGAAGAAGCAAGAAGAGAAGAAGAAGAAGAAAAAGAAGAAGAAGAAGGAGGAGGAGGAGGAGGAGAAGGAGAAGGAGAAGGAAGAGGAGAAGAAGAAGAAAAGAAGAAGGAGAATAAGGAGGAGAGAAGAACAAGGAGGGCTAGCTCCTTCTCCTTCTCCTTGTTCTTCTCTTCTTCTTCTCTTCTTCTTCTTCTTCCTTCTTTTCATTTTTCTTCTTTCTTCTCCTCTTTCCCTATTCTTCGAGCTAAATTAGCTAATTATGCCTTTTTGGAGCTAATTATGTCATTTTGGAGGATAATTAGGTAAGTATAGGTCATTTTTTATTAAATAGGCCATTATGAGATTATTATGTCATTTTGGAGCTAAATTAGTCATTTTAATGAGCTAACCAATGTTGTTATGATGTTTTTACCTAACTAAGCTAATTATGTCATTTTGTAGGATAATTAGCCAATTTAGTCTTTGTTGGATGAGTCTAAGCTATGTAGAATAAGAGAAAGAGAAGAAGCAAGAAGATAAGAAGAAGGAGAAGTAAAAGAAGAAGGAGGAGGAGGAGAAGGAGAAGGAGGATGAGAAGAAGAAGAAAAGAAGAAGCCGAAGAAGAAGGAAAAGAAGGAGGAGAGAAGAAGAAGGAGGACTAGCTCCTTGTCCTTCTTCTCCTTCTCCTTCTTCTTCTCTTCTTTTTCTTCCTTCTTGTCATTTTTCCTCTTTCTTCTCCTCTTGTCCTCTTCTTCGAGCTAAATTAGCTAATTATACCTTTTGGGAGCTAATTATGTAATTTTGGAGGATAATTAGGTAAGTATAGGTCATTTTCTATTAAATAAGCCATTATGAGCTTATTATGTCATTTTGGAGCTAAATTAGTCATTTTAATGAGCTAACCAAGGTTCTTATGATGTTTTTACCTAACTAAGCTAATCATGTCATTTTGGAGGACAATTAGCTAAGTATGTCTATGTTGGGGAAAATAAGCTACGTAGAAGAAGAAAGAGAACAAGCAAGAAGAGAAGAAGAAGGAGAACAAAAATAAAAAGAAGGAGGAGGAGGAGGAGGAGGAGAAGGAGAAGGAAGAGGAGAAGAAGAAGAAAAGAAGAAGGAGAAGAAGGAGGAGAGAAGAAGAAGGAGGGGGCTAGATCCTTCTCCTTCTCCTTCTCTTGTTCTTATCTTCTTCTTCTTACTTATTTTCATTTTTCCTATTTCTTCTCCTCTTGTCCTCTTCTTCGAGCTAAATTAGCTAATTATGCCTTTTTGGAGCAAATTATGTCATTTTGGAGGATAATTACGTAAGTATAGGTCATTTTTTATTAAATAGGCCATTATGAGCTTATTATGTCATTTTGGAGCTAAATTAGTCATTTTAATGAGCTAACCAAGGTTCTTATGATGTTTTTTACCTAACTAAGATAATTATGTCAATTTGGAGGACAATTAGCTTAGTATGTCTATGTTGGGGAAAATAAGCTATGTAGAAGAAGAAAGAGAAGAAGCAAGAAGAGAAGAAGAAGGAGAAGAAAAACTAGAAGAAGTAGAAGGAGAAGGAAGTGGAGAAGAAGAAGAAAAGAAGAAGGAGAAGAAGCAGGAGAGAAGAAGGAGGGGGCTAGCTCCTTCTCCTCCTTCTTCTCTTCTTCTTCTTCTTCTTACTTCTTTTCATTTTCCTCTTTCTTGTCCTATCGTCCCCTTCTTCGAGCTAAATTAGCTAATTATGCCTTTCTGGAGCTAATTATGTCATTTTGGAGGATAATTAGCTAAGTATAGGTCATTTTTAATTAAATAGGCCATTATGAGCTTATTATGTCATTGTGGAGCTAAATTAGTCTTTTTAATGGGCTAACCAAGGTTCTTATGATGTTTTTACCTAACTAAGCTAATTATGTCATTTTGGAGGACAATTAGCTAAGTATGTCTATGTTGGGGAAAATAAGCTACGTAGAAGTAGAAAGAGAAGAAGGAAGAAGAGAAGAAGAAGGAGAAGTAAAAGAAAAAGGAGGAGGAGGAGGAGAAGGAGAAGGAAGAGGAGAAGAAGAAGAAAAGAACAAGGATACGAAGGAGAAGAGAAGAAGAGAAGAAGAAGGAGGGGGCTAGCTCCTTCTCCTCCTTCTCTTCTTCTTCTTTTCATTTTTCCTCTTTCTTCTCCTCTTGTCCTCTTCTTCGAGCTAAATTAGCTAACTATGCCTTTTTGGAGATAATTATGTCATTTTGGAGGATAATTAGGTAAGTATAGGTCATTTTTTATTAAAATAGGCCATTATGAGCTTATTATGACATTTTGGAGCTAAATTAGTCATTTTAATGAGCTAACCAAGGTTGTTCTGATGTTTTTACCAAACTAAGCTAATTATGTCATTTTGGAGGACAATTAGCTAAGTATGTCTATGTTGGGGAAAATAAGCTACGTAAAAGAAGAAAGAGAAGAAGCAAGAAGAGAAGAAGAAGAAGAAAAAGAAGAAGAAGTAGAAGGAGGAGGAGGAGAAGGAGAAGGAGAAGGAAGAGGAGAAGAAGAAGAAAGAAGAAGGAGAATAAGGAGTAGAGAAGAAGGAGGGCTAGCTCCTTCTCCTTCTCCTTGTTCTTCTCTTGTTCTTCTCTTCTTCTTCTTCTTCCTTCTTTTCATTTTTCGTCTTTCTGCTCCCCTTTTCCTCTTATTCAAGCCAAATTAGCTAATTATGGCTTTTTGGAGCTAATTATGTCATTTTGGAGGATAATTAGGTAAGTATAGGTCATTTTTTATTAAATAGGCCATTATGAGCTTATTATGTCATTTTGGAGCTAAATTAGTCATTTTAATGTGCTAACCAATGTTGTTATTATGTTTTTACCTAACTAAGCTAATTATGTCATTTTGTAGGATAATTAGCCAATTTAGTCTTTGTTGGATGAGTCTAAGCTACGTAAAAGAAGAGAAAGAGAAGAAGCAAGAAGAGAAGAAGAAGGAGAAGTAAAAGAAGAAGGAGGAGGAGGAGAAGGAGAAGGAGGATGAGAAGAAGAAGAAAAGAAGAAGCTGAAGAAGAAGGAAAAGAAGGAGGAGAGAATAAGAAGGAGGGCTAGATCCTTGTCCTTCTTCTCCTTCTCCTTCTTCTTCTCTTCTTCTTCTCTTCTTCTTGTTCCTTCTTTTCACTTTTCCTCTTTCTTCTCCTCTTGTACTCTTCTTCGAGCTAAATTAGCTAATTATACCTTTTTGGAGCTAATTATGTCATTTTGGAGGATAATTAGGTAAGTATAGGTCATTTGTTTTTATTAAATAGGCGATTATGAGCTTATTATGTCATTTTGGAGCTAAATTAGTCATTTTAATGAGCTAACCAAGGTTCTTATGATGTTTTTACCTAACTAAGCTAATCATTTCATTTTGGAGGACAATTAGCTAAGTATGTCTATGTAGGGGAAAATAAGCTACGTAGAAGAAGAAAGAGAAGAAGCAAGAAGAGAAGAAGAAGGAGAAGAAAAAGAAGAAGAAGGAGGAGGAGGAGGAGAAGGAGAAGGAGAAGGAAGAGGAGAAGAAGAAGAAAAGAAGAAGGAGAAGAAGAAGGAGGAGGCTAGCTCCTTCTCCTTCTTCTTCTCTTCTTCTTCTCTTCTTCTTCTTACTTATTTTCATTTTTCCTATTTCTTCTCCTCTTGTCCTCTTCTTCGAGCTAAATTAGCTAATTATGCCTTTTTGGAGCTAATTATGTCATTTTGGAGGATAATTAGGTAAGTATAGGTCATTTTTTATTAAATAGGCCATTATGAGCTTATTATGTCATTTTGGAGCTAAATTAGTCATTCTAATGAGCTAACCAAGGTTCTTACGATGTTTCTTTTACCTAACTAAGCTAATTATGTCATTTTGGAGGACAATTAGCTTAGTATGTCTATGTTGGGCAAAATAAGGTACGTAGAAGAAGAAAGAGAAGAAGCAAGAAGAGAAGAAGAAGGAGAAGAAACAGAAGAAGGAGAAGGAGAAGGAAGAAGAGAAGAAGAAGAAAAGAAGAAGGAGAAGAAGCAGGAGAGAAGAAGAAGGAGGGGGCTAGCTCCTTCTCCTCCTCCTTCTCTTCTTCTTCTTCTTACTTCTTTTCATTTTCCTCTTTCTTGTCCTATTGTCGTCTTCTTCGAGCTAAATTAGCTAATTATGCCTTTTTGGAGACAATTATGTCATTTTGGAGGGTAATTAGGTAAGTATAGGTCATTTTTAATTAAATAGGCCATTATGAGCTTATTATGTCATTGTGGAGCTAAAATAGTCTTTTTAATGGGCTAACCAAGGTTCTTATGATGTTTTTACCTAACTAAGCTAATTATGTCATTTTGGAGGACAATTAGCTAAGTATGTCTATGTTGGGGAAAATAAGCTATGTAGAAGTAGAAAGAGAAGAAGAAAGAAGAGAAGAAGAAGGAGAAGTAAAAGAAAAAGGAGGAGGAGGAGGAGGAGAAGGAGAAGGAAGAGGAGAAGAAGAAGAAAAGAACAAGGAGAAGAAGGAGAAGAGAAGAAGAGAAGAAGAAGGAGGGGGCTAGCTCCTTCTCCTTCTTCTCTTCTTCTTCTCTTCTTCTTCTTACTTATTTTCAGTTTTCCTATTTCTTCTGCTTTTGTACTCTTCTTCGAGGTAAATTAGCTAACTATGCCTTTTTGGAGCTAATTATGTCATTTTGGAGGATAATTAGGTAAGTATAGGTCATTTTTTATTAAAAAAGGCCATTATGAGCTTATTATGTCATTTTGGAGCTAAATTAGTCATTTTAACGAGCTAACCAAGGTTCTTCTGATGGTTTTACCTAACTAAGCTAATTATGTCATTTTGGAGGACAATTAGCTAAGTATGTCTATGTTGGGGAAAATAAGCTACGTAGAAGAAGAAAGAGAAGAAGTAAGAAGAGAATAAGAAGAAGAAAAAGAAGAAGAAGAAGGAGGAGGAGGAGGAGGAGAAGGAGAAGGAGAAGGAAGAGGAGAAGAAGAAGAAAAGAAGAAGGAGAATAAGGAGGGGAGAAGAACAAGGAGGGCTAGCTCCTTCTCCTTCTCCTTGTTCTTCTCTTGTTCTTCTCTTCTTCTTCTTCTTCCTTCTTTTCATTTTTCCTCTTTCTTCGCCTCTTTCCCTCTTCTTCGAGCTAAATTAGCTAATTATGCCTTTTTGGAGCTAATTATGTCATTTTGGAGGATAATTAGGTAAGTATAGGTCATTTTTTATTAAATAGGCCATTATGAGATTATTATGTCATTTTGGAGCTAAATTAGTCATTTTAATGAGCTAACCAATGTTGTTATGATGTTTTTACCTAACTAAGCTAATTATGTCATTTTGTAGGATAATTAGCCAATTTAGTCTTTGTTGGATGAGTCTAAGCTACGTAGAAGAAGAGAAAGAGAAGAAGCAAGAAGAGAAGAAGAAGGAGAAGTAAAAGAAGAAGGAGGAGGAGGAGAAGGAGAAGGACGATGAGAAGAAGAAGAAAAGCAGAAGCAGAAGAAGAAGGAAAAGAAGGAGGAGAGAAGAAGAAGGAGGACTAGCTCCTTGTCCTTCTTCTCCTTCTCCTTCTTCTTCTCTTCTTTTTCTTCCTTCTTGTCATTTTTCCTCTTTCTTCTCCTCTTGTCCTCTTCTTCGAGCTAAATTAGCTAATTATACCTTTTGGGAGCTAATTATGTAATTTTGGAGGATAATTAGGTAAGTATAGGTCATTTTCTATTAAATAAGCCATTATGAGCTTATTATGTCATTTTGGAGCTAAATTAGTCATTTTAATGAGCTAACCAAGGTTCTTATGATGTTTTTACCTAACTAAGCTAATCATGTCATTTTGGAGGACAATTAGCTAAGTATGTCTATGTTGGGGAAAATAAGCTACGTAGAAGAAGAAAGAGAACAAGCAAGAAGAGAAGAAGAAGGAGAACAAAAATAAAAAGAAGGAGGAGGAGGAGGAGAAGGAGAAGGAGAAGGAAGAGGAGAAGAAGAAGAAAAGAAGAAGGAGAAGAAGGAGGAGAGAAGAAGAAGGAGGGGGCTAGATCCTTCTCCTTCTCCTTCTCTTCTTCTTATCTTCTTCTTCTTAATTATTTTCATTTTTCCTATTTCTTCTCCTCTTGTCCTCTTCTTCGAGCTAAATTAGCTAATTATGCCTTTTTGGAGCAAATTATGTCATTTTGGAGGATAATTACGTAAGTATAGGTCATTTTTTATTAAATAGGCCATTATGAGCTTATTATGTCATTTTGGAGCTAAATTAGTCATTTTGATGAGCTAACCAAGGTTCTTATGATGTTTTTTTACCTAACTAAGCTAATTATGTCAATTTGGAGGACAATTAGCTTAGTATGTCTATGTTGGGGAAAATAAGCTATGTAGAAGAAGAAAGAGAAGAAGCAAGAAGAGAAGAAGAAGGAGAAGAAAAACTAGAAGAAGTAGAAGGAGAAGGAAGTGGAGAAGAAGAAGAAAAGAAGAAGGAGAAGAAGCAGGAGAGAAGAAGGAGGGGGCTAGCTCCTTCTCCTCCTTCTTCTCTTCTTCTTCTTCTTCTTACTTCTTTTCATTTTCCTCTTTCTTGTCCTATCGTCCCCTTCTTCGAGCTAAATTAGCTAATTATGCCTTTCTGGAGCTAATTATGTCATTTTGGAGGATAATTAGCTAAGTATAGGTCATTTTTAATTAAATAGGCCATTATGAGCTTATTATGTCATTGTGGAGCTAAATTAGTCTTTTTAATGGGCTAACCAAGGTTCTTATGATGTTTTTACCTAACTAAGCTAATTATGTCATTTTGGAGGACAATTAGCTAAGTATGTCTATGTTGGGGAAAATAAGCTACGTAGAAGTAGAAAGAGAAGAAGGAAGAAGAGAAGAAGAAGGAGAAGTAAAAGAAAAAGGAGGAGGAGGAGGAGAAGGAGAAGGAAGAGGAGAAGAAGAAGAAAAGAACAAGGATACGAAGGAGAAGAGAAGAAGAGAAGAAGAAGGAGGGGGCTAGCTCCTTCTCCTCCTTCTCTTCTTCTTCTTTTCATTTTTCCTCTTTCTTCTCCTCTTGTCCTCTTCTTCGAGCTAAATTAGCTAACTATGCCTTTTTGGAGATAATTATGTCATTTTGGAGGATAATTAGGTAAGTATAGGTCATTTTTTATTAAAATAGGCCATTATGAGCTTATTATGACATTTTGGAGCTAAATTAGTCATTTTAATGAGCTAACCAAGGTTGTTCTGATGTTTTTACCAAACTAAGCTAATTATGTCATTTTGGAGGACAATTAGCTAAGTATGTCTATGTTGGGGAAAATAAGCTACGTAAAAGAAGAAAGAGAAGAAGCAAGAAGAGAAGAAGAAGAAGAAAAAGAAGAAGAAGTAGAAGGAGGAGGAGGAGAAGGAGAAGGAGAAGGAAGAGGAGAAGAAGAAGAAAGAAGAAGGAGAATAAGGAGTAGAGAAGAAGGAGGGCTAGCTCCTTCTCCTTCTCCTTGTTCTTCTCTTGTTCTTCTCTTCTTCTTCTTCTTCCTTCTTTTCATTTTTCGTCTTTCTGCTCCCCTTTTCCTCTTCTTCAAGCCAAATTAGCTAATTATGGCTTTTTGGAGCTAATTATGTCATTTTGGAGGATAATTAGGTAAGTATAGGTCATTTTTTATTAAATAGGCCATTATGAGCTTATTATGTCATTTTGGAGCTAAATTAGTCATTTTAATGTGCTAACCAATGTTGTTATTATGTTTTTACCTAACTAAGCTAATTATGTCATTTTGTAGGATAATTAGCCAATTTAGTCTTTGTTGGATGAGTCTTAGCTACGTAAAAGAAGAGAAAGAGAAGAAGCAAGAAGAGAAGAAGAAGGAGAAGTAAAAGAAGAAGGAGGAGGAGGAGAAGGAGAAGGAGGATGAGAAGAAGAAGAAAAGAAGAAGCTAAAGAAGAAGGAAAAGAAGGAGGAGAGAATAAGAAGGAGGGCTAGATCCTTGTCCTTCTTCTCCTTCTCCTTCTTCTTCTCTTCTTCTTCTCTTCTTCTTGTTCCTTCTTTTCACTTTTCCTCTTTCTTCTCCTCTTGTACTCTTCTTCGAGCTAAATTAGCTAATTATACCTTTTTGGAGCTAATTATGTCATTTTGGAGGATAATTAGGTAAGTATAGGTCATTTGTTTTTATTAAATAGGCGATTATGAGCTTATTATGTCATTTTGGAGCTAAATTAGTCATTTTAATGAGCTAACCACGGTTCTTATGATGTTTTTACCTAACTAAGCTAATCATTTCATTTTGGAGGACAATTAGCTGAGTATGTCTATGTAGGGGAAAATAAGCTACGTAGAAGAAGAAAGAGAAGAAGCAAGAAGAGAAGAAGAAGGAGAAGAAAAAGAAGAAGAAGGAGGAGGAGGAGGAGAAGGAGAAGGAGAAGGAAGAGGAGAAGAAGAAGAACAGAAGAAGGAGAAGAAGAAGGAGGAGGCTAGCTCCTTCTCCTTCTTCTTCTCTTCTTCTTCTCTTCTTCTTCTTACTTATTTTCATTTTTCCTATTTCTTCTCCTCTTGTCTTCTTCTTCGAGCTAAATTAGCTAATTATGCCTTTTTGGAGCTAATTATGTCATTTTGGAGGATAATTAGGTAAGTATAGGTCATTTTTTATTAAATAGGCCATTATGAGCTTATTATGTCATTTTGGAGCTAAATTAGTCATTCTAATGAGCTAACCAAGGTTCTTACGATGTTTCTTTTACCTAACTAAGCTAATTATGTCATTTTGTAGGACAATTAGCTTAGTATGTCTATGTTGGGCAAAATAAGGTACGTAGAAGAAGAAAGAGAAGAAGCAAGAAGAGAAGAAGAAGGAGAAGAAACAGAAGAAGGAGAAGGAGAAGAAGAAGAAAAGAAGAAGGAGAAGAAGCAGGAGAGAAGAAGAAGGAGGGGGCTAGCTCCTTCTCCTCCTCCTTCTCTTCTTCTTCTTCTTACTTCTTTTCATTTTCCTCTTTCTTGTCCTATTGTCGTCTTCTTCGAGCTAAATTAGCTAATTATGCCTTTTTGGAGACAATTATGTCATTTTGGAGGGTAATTAGGTAAGTATAGGTCATTTTTAATTAAATAGGCCATTATGATCTTATTATGTCATTGTGGAGCTAAAATAGTCTTTTTAATGGGCTAACCAAGGTTCTTATGATGTTTTTACCTAACTAAGCTAATTATGTCATTTTGGAGGACAATTAGCTAAGTATGTCTATGTTGGGGAAAATAAGCTATGTAGAAGTAGAAAGAGAAGAAGAAAGAAGAGAAGAAGAAGGAGAAGTAAAAGAAAAAGGAGGAGGAGGAGGAGGAGAAGGAGAAGGAAGAGGAGAAGAAGAAGAAAAGAACAAGGAGAAGAAGGAGAAGAGAAGAAGAGAAGAAGAAGGAGGGGGCTAGCTCCTTCTCCTTCTTCTCTTCTTCTTCTCTTCTTCTTCTTACTTATTTTCAGTTTTCCTATTTCTTCTGCTTTTGTACTCTTCTTCGAGGTAAATTAGCTAACTATGCCTTTTTGGAGCTAATTATGTCATTTTGGAGGATAATTAGGTAAGTATAGGTCATTTTTTATTAAAAAAGGCCATTATGAGCTTATTATGTCATTTTGGAGCTAAATTAGTCATTTTAATGAGCTAACCAAGGTTCTTCTGATGGTTTTACCTAACTAAGCTAATTATGTCATTTTGGAGGACAATTAGCTAAGTATGTCTATGTTGGGGAAAATAAGCTACGTAGAAGAAGAAAGAGAAGAAGTAAGAAGAGAATAAGAAGAAGAAAAAGAAGAAGAAGAAGGAGGAGGAGGAGGAGGAGAAGGAGAAGGAGAAGGAAGAGGAGAAGAAGAAGAAAAGAAGAAGGAGAATAAGGAGGGGAGAAGAACAAGGAGGGCTAGCTCCTTCTCCTTCTCCTTGTTCTTCTCTTGTTCTTCTCTTCTTCTTCTTCTTCCTTCTTTTCATTTTTCCTCTTTCTTCTCCTCTTTCCCTCTTCTTCGAGCTAAATTAGCTAATTATGCCTTTTTGGAGCTAATTATGTCATTTTGGAGGATAATTAGGTAAGTATAGGTCATTTTTTATTAAATAGGCCATTATGAGATTATTATGTCATTTTGGAGCTAAATTAGTCATTTTAATGAGCTAACCAATGTTGTTATGATGTTTTTACCTAACTAAGCTAATTATGTCATTTTGTAGGATAATTAGCCAATTTAGTCTTTGTTGGATGAGTCTAAGCTACATAGAAGAAGAGAAAGAGAAGAAGCAAGAAGAGAAGAAGAAGGAGAAGTAAAAGAAGAAGGAGGAGGAGGAGAAGGAGAAGGACGATGAGAAGAAGAAGAAAAGCAGAAGCAGAAGAAGAAGGAAAAGAAGGAGGAGAGAAGAAGAAGGAGGACTAGCTCCTTGTCCTTCTTCTCCTTCTCCTTCTTCTTCTCTTCTTTTTCTTCCTTCTTGTCATTTTTCCTCTTTCTTCTCCTCTTGTCCTCTTCTTCGAGCTAAATTAGCTAATTATACCTTTTGGGAGCTAATTATGTAATTTTGGAGGATAATTAGGTAAGTATAGGTCATTTTCTATTAAATAAGCCATTATGAGCTTATTATGTCATTTTGGAGCTAAATTAGTCATTTTAATGAGCTAACCAAGGTTCTTATGATGTTTTTACCTAACTAAGCTAATCATGTCATTTTGGAGGACAATTAGCTAAGTATGTCTATGTTGGGGAAAATAAGCTACGTAGAAGAAGAAAGAGAACAAGCAAGAAGAGAAGAAGAAGGAGAACAAAAATAAAAAGAAGGAGGAGGAGGAGGAGAAGGAGAAGGAGAAGGAAGAGGAGAAGAAGAAGAAAAGAAGAAGGAGAAGAAGGAGGAGAGAAGAAGAAGGAGGGGGCTAGATCCTTCTCCTTCTCCTTCTCTTCTTCTTATCTTCTTCTTCTTAATTATTTTCATTTTTCCTATTTCTTCTCCTCTTGTCCTCTTCTTCGAGCTAAATTAGCTAATTATGCCTTTTTGGAGCAAATTATGTCATTTTGGAGGATAATTACGTAAGTATAGGTCATTTTTTATTAAATAGGCCATTATGAGCTTATTATGTCATTTTGGAGCTAAATTAGTCATTTTAATGAGCTAACCAAGGTTCTTATGATGTTTTTTTTACCTAACTAAGCTAATTATGTCAATTTGGAGGACAATTAGCTTAGTATGTCTATGTTGGGGAAAATAAGCTATGTAGAAGAAGAAAGAGAAGAAGCAAGAAGAGAAGAAGAAGGAGAAGAAAAACTAGAAGAAGTAGAAGGAGAAGGAAGTGGAGAAGAAGAAGAAAAGAAGAAGGAGAAGAAGCAGGAGAGAAGAAGGAGGGGGCTAGCTCCTTCTCCTCCTTCTTCTCTTCTTCTTCTTCTTCTTACTTCTTTTCATTTTCCTCTTTCTTGTCCTATCGTCCCCTTCTTCGAGCTAAATTAGCTAATTATGCCTTTCTGGAGCTAATTATGTCATTTTGGAGGATAATTAGCTAAGTATAGGTCATTTTTAATTAAATAGGCCATTATGAGCTTATTATGTCATTGTGGAGCTAAATTAGTCTTTTTAATGGGCTAACCAAGGTTCTTATGATGTTTTTACCTAACTAAGCTAATTATGTCATTTTGGAGGACAATTAGCTAAGTATGTCTATGTTGGGGAAAATAAGCTACGTAGAAGTAGAAAGAGAAGAAGGAAGAAGAGAAGAAGAAGGAGAAGTAAAAGAAAAAGGAGGAGGAGGAGGAGAAGGAGAAGGAAGAGGAGAAGAAGAAGAAAAGAACAAGGATACGAAGGAGAAGAGAAGAAGAGAAGAAGAAGGAGGGGGCTAGCTCCTTCTCCTCCTTCTCTTCTTCTTCTTTTCATTTTTCCTCTTTCTTCTCCTCTTGTCCTCTTCTTCGAGCTAAATTAGCTAACTATGCCTTTTTGGAGATAATTATGTCATTTTGGAGGATAATTAGGTAAGTATAGGTCATTTTTTATTAAAATAGGCCATTATGAGCTTATTATGACATTTTGGAGCTAAATTAGTCATTTTAATGAGCTAACCAAGGTTGTTCTGATGTTTTTACCAAACTAAGCTAATTATGTCATTTTGGAGGACAATTAGCTAAGTATGTCTATGTTGGGGAAAATAAGCTACGTAAAAGAAGAAAGAGAAGAAGCAAGAAGAGAAGAAGAAGAAGAAAAAGAAGAAGAAGTAGAAGGAGGAGGAGGAGAAGGAGAAGGAGAAGGAAGAGGAGAAGAAGAAGAAAGAAGAAGGAGAATAAGGAGTAGAGAAGAAGGAGGGCTAGCTCCTTCTCCTTCTCCTTGTTCTTCTCTTGTTCTTCTCTTCTTCTTCTTCTTCCTTCTTTTCATTTTTCGTCTTTCTGCTCCCCTTTTCCTCTTCTTCAAGCCAAATTAGCTAATTATGGCTTTTTGGAGCTAATTATGTCATTTTGGAGGATAATTAGGTAAGTATAGGTCATTTTTTATTAAATAGGCCATTATGAGCTTATTATGTCATTTTGGAGCTAAATTAGTCATTTTAATGTGCTAACCAATGTTGTTATTATGTTTTTACCTAACTAAGCTAATTATGTCATTTTGTAGGATAATTAGCCAATTTAGTCTTTGTTGGATGAGTCTAAGCTACGTAAAAGAAGAGAAAGAGAAGAAGCAAGAAGAGAAGAAGAAGGAGAAGTAAAAGAAGAAGGAGGAGGAGGAGAAGGAGAAGGAGGATGAGAAGAAGAAGAAAAGAAGAAGCTGAAGAAGAAGGAAAAGAAGGAGGAGAGAATAAGAAGGAGGGCTAGATCCTTGTCCTTCTTCTCCTTCTCCTTCTTCTTCTCTTCTTCTTCTCTTCTTCTTGTTCCTTCTTTTCACTTTTCCTCTTTCTTCTCCTCTTGTACTCTTCTTCGAGCTAAATTAGCTAATTATACCTTTTTGGAGCTAATTATGTCATTTTGGAGGATAATTAGGTAAGTATAGGTCATTTGTTTTTATTAAATAGGCGATTATGAGCTTATTATGTCATTTTGGAGCTAAATTAGTCATTTTAATGAGCTAACCAAGGTTCTTATGATGTTTTTACCTAACTAAGCTAATCATTTCATTTTGGAGGACAATTAGCTAAGTATGTCTATGTAGGGGAAAATAAGCTACGTAGAAGAAGAAAGAGAAGAAGCAAGAAGAGAAGAAGAAGGAGAAGAAAAAGAAGAAGGAGGAGGAGGAGGAGAAGGAGAAGGAGAAGGAAGAGGAGAAGAAGAAGAAAAGAAGAAGGAGAAGAAGAAGGAGGAGGCTAGCTCCTTCTCCTTCTTCTTCTCTTCTTCTTCTCTTCTTCTTCTTACTTATTTTCATTTTTCCTATTTCTTCTCCTCTTGTCTTCTTCTTCGAGCTAAATTAGCTAATTATGCCTTTTTGGAGCTAATTATGTCATTTTGGAGGATAATTAGGTAAGTATAGGTCATTTTTTATTAAATAGGCCATTATGAGCTTATTATGTCATTTTGGAGCTAAATTAGTCATTCTAATGAGCTAACCAAGGTTCTTACGATGTTTCTTTTACCTAACTAAGCTAATTATGTCATTTTGGAGGACAATTAGCTTAGTATGTCTATGTTGGGCAAAATAAGGTACGTAGAAGAAGAAAGAGAAGAAGCAAGAAGAGAAGAAGAAGGAGAAGAAACAGAAGAAGGAGAAGGAGAAGGAAGAGGAGAAGAAGAAGAAAAGCAGAAGGAGAAGAAGCAGGAGAGAAGATGAAGGAGGGGGCTAGCTCCTTCTCCTCCTCCTTCTCTTCTTCTTCTTCTTACTTCTTTTCATTTTCCTCTTTCTTGTCCTATTGTCGTCTTCTTCGAGCTAAATTAGCTAATTATGCCTTTTTGGAGACAATTATGTCATTTTGGAGGGTAATTAGGTAAGTATAGGTCATTTTTAATTAAATAGGCCATTATGAGCTTATTATGTCATTGTGGAGCTAAAATAGTCTTTTTAATGGGCTAACCAAGGTTCTTATGATGTTTTTACCTAACTAAGCTAATTATGTCATTTTGGAGGACAATTAGCTAAGTATGTCTATGTTGGGGAAAATAAGCTATGTAGAAGTAGAAAGAGAAGAAGAAAGAAGAGAAGAAGAAGGAGAAGTAAAAGAAAAAGGAGGAGGAGGAGGAGGAGAAGGAGAAGGAAGAGGAGAAGAAGAAGAAAAGAACAAGGAGAAGAAGGAGAAGAGAAGAAGAGAAGAAGAAGGAGGGGGCTAGCTCCTTCTCCTCCTTCTCTTCTTCTTCTCTTCTTCTTCTTACTTATTTTCAGTTTTCCTATTTCTTCTGCTTTTGTACTCTTCTTCGAGGTAAATTAGCTAACTATGCCTTTTTGGAGCTAATTATGTCATTTTGGAGGATAATTAGGTAAGTATAGGTCATTTTTTATTAAAAAAGGCCATTATGAGCTTATTATGTCATTTTGGAGCTAAATTAGTCATTTTAATGAGCTAACCAAGGTTCTTCTGATGTTTTTACCTAACTAAGCTAATTATGTCATTTTGGAGGACAATTAGCTAAGTATGTCTATGTTGGGGAAAATAAGCTACGTAGAAGAAGAAAGAGAAGAAGTAAGAAGAGAATAAGAAGAAGAAAAAGAAGAAGAAGAAGGAGGAGGAGGAGGAGGAGAAGGAGAAGGAGAAGGAAGAGGAGAAGAAGAAGAAAAGAAGAAGGAGAATAAGGAGGGGAGAAGAACAAGGAGGGCTAGCTCCTTCTCCTTCTCCTTGTTCTTCTCTTGTTCTTCTCTTCTTCTTCTTCTTCCTTCTTTTCATTTTTCCTCTTTCTTCTCCTCTTTCCCTTTTCTTCAAGCTAAATTAGCTAATTATGCCTTTTTGGAGCTAATTATGTCATTTTGGAGGATAATTAGGTAAGTATAGGTCATTTTTTATTAAATAGGCCATTATGAGATTATTATGTCATTTTGGAGCTAAATTAGTCATTTTAATGAGCTAACCAATGTTGTTATGATGTTTTTACCTAACTATGCTAATTATGTCATTTTGTAGGATAATTAGCCAATTTAGTCTTTGTTGGATGAGTCTAAGCTACGTAGAAGAAGAGAAAGAGAAGAAGCAAGAAGAGAAGAAGAAGGAGAAGTAAAAGAAGAAGGAGGAGGAGGAGAAGGAGAAGGACGATGAGAAGAAGAAGAAAAGCAGAAGCAGAAGAAGAAGGAAAAGAAGGAGGAGAGAAGAAGAAGGAGGACTAGCTCCTTGTCCTTCTTCTCCTTCTCCTTCTTCTTCTCTTCTTTTTCTTCCTTCTTGTCATTTTTCCTCTTTCTTCTCCTCTTCTCCTCTTCTTCGAGCTAAATTAGCTAATTATACCTTTTGGGAGCTAATTATGTCATTTTGGAGGATAATTAGGTAAGTATAGGTCATTTTCTATTAAATAAGCCATTATGAGCTTATTATGTCATTTTGGAGCTAAATTAGTCATTTTAATGAGCTAACCAAGGTTCTTATGATGTTTTTACCTAACTAAGCTAATCATGTCATTTTGGAGGACAATTTGCTAAGTATGTCTATGTTGGGGAAAATAAGCTACGTAGAAGAAGAAAGAGAACAAGCAAGAAGAGAAGAAGAAGGAGAACAAAAATAAAAAGAAGGAGGAGGAGGAGGAGAAGGAGAAGGAGAAGGAAGAGGAGAAGAAGAAGAAAAGAAGAAGGAGAAGAAGGAGGAGAGAAGAAGAAGGAGGGGGCTACCTCCTCCTCCTTCTCCTTCTCTTCTTCTTATCTTCTTCTTCTTACTTATTTTCATTTTTCCTATTTCTTCTCCTCTTGTCCTCTTCTTCGAGCTAAATTAGCTAATTATGCCTTTTTGGAGCTAATTATGTCATCTTGGAGGATAATTACGTAAGTATAGGTCATTTTGGAGCTAAATTAGTCATTTTAATGAGCTAACCAAGGTTGTTATGATGTTTTTTTTACCTAACTAAGGTAATTATGTCAATTTGGAGGACAATTAGCTTAGTATGTCTATGTTGGGGAAAATAAGCTATGTAGAAGAAGAAAGAGAAGAAGCAAGAAGAGAAGAAGAAGGAGAAGAAAAAGAAGAAGGAGAAGGAGAAGGAAGTGGAGAAGAAGAAGAAAAGAAGAAGGAGAAGAAGCAGGAGAGAAGAAGGAGGGGGCTAGCTCCTTCTCCTCCTTGTTCTCTTCTTCTTCTTCTTCTTACTTCTTTTCATTTTCCTCTTTCTTCTCCTATTGTCCTCTACTTCGAGCTAAATTAGCTAATTATGCCTTTCTGGAGCTAATTATGTCATTTTGGAGGATAATTAGCTAAGTATAGGTCATTTTTAATTAAATATGCCATTATGAGCTTATTATGTCATTGTGGAGCTAAATTAGTCTTTTTAATGGGCTAACCAAGGTTCTTATGATGTTTTTACCTAACTAAGCTAATTATGTCATTTTGGAGGACAATTTGCTAAGTATGTCTATGTTGGGGAAAATAAGCTACATAGAAGAAGAAAGAGAACAAGGAAGAAGAGAAGAAGAAGGAGAAGAAAAAGAAAAAGGAGGAGGAGGAGGAGAAGGACAAGGAAGAGGAGAACAAGAAGAAAATAAGAAGGAGAAGAAGGAGAAGAGAAGAAGAAGGAGGGGGCTACCTCCTTCTCCTCCTTCTTCTCTTCTTCTTCTCTTCTTCTTCTTACTTATTTTCATTTTTCCTATTTCTTCTCCTCGTGTCCTCTTCTTCGAGCTAAATTACCTAACTATGCCTTTTTGGAGCTAATTATGACATTTTGGAGGATAATTAGGTAAGTATAGGTCATTTTTTCTTAAATAGGCCATTATGAGCTTATTATGTCATTTTGGAGCTAAATTAGTCATTTTAATGAGCTAACCAATGTTGTTATGATGTTTTACCTAACTAAGCTAATTATGTCATTTTGTAGGATAATTAGCCAATTGAGTCTTTGTTGGATGAGTCTAAGCTATGTAGAAGAAGAGAATGAGAAGAAGCAAGAAGAGAAGAAGAAGGAGAAGTAAAAGAAGAAGGAGGAGGAGGAGAAGGAGAAGGAGGATGAGAAGAAGAAGAAAAGAAGAAGTAGAAGAAGAAGGAAAAGAAGGAGGAGAGAAGAAGAAGGAGGGCTAGCTCCTTGTCCTTCTTCTTCTTCTCCTTCTCCTTCTCCTTCTTCTTCTCTGATTTTTCTTCCTTCTTGTTATTTTTCCTCTTTCTTCTCCTCTTGTCCTCTTCTTTGAGCTAAATTAGCTAATTATACATTTTTGGAGCTAATTCTGTCATTTTGGAGGATAATTAGGTCAGTATAGGTCATTTTCTATTAAATAGGCCATTATAAGCTTATTATGTCATTTTGGAGCTAAATTAGTCATTTTAATGAGCTTACCAAGGTTCTTATGATGTTTTCACCTAACTAAGCTAATTATGTCATTTTGGAGGACAATTAGCTAAGTATGTCTATGTTGGGGAAAATAAGCTACGTAGAAGAAGAAAGAAAAAAAGCAAGAAGAGAAGAAGAAGGAGAACAAAAAGAAGAATAAGGAGGAGGAGGAGGAGAAGGAGAAGGAGAAGGATGAGGAGAAGAAGAAGAAAAGAAGAAGGAGAGGAAGGAGGACAGAAGAAGAAGGAGGGGGCTAGCTCCCTCTCCTTCTTCTTCTTCTTACTTATTTTCAGTTTTCCTCTTTCTTCTCCTCTTGTCCTCTTCTTCGTGCTAAATTAGCTAAGTATGCCTTTTTCGAGCTAATTATGTCATTTTGGAGGATAATTAGGTAAGTATAGGTCATTTTGTTATTAAATAGGCCATTATGAGCTTATTATGTCATTTTGGAGCTAAATTAGTTATTTTAATGAGCTAACCAAGGTTCTTACGACGTTTTTTACGGAACTAAGCTAATTATGCCACTTTGGAGGACAATTAGCTAAGTATGTCTATGTTGGAAAAATAAGCTACGTAGAAGAAGAAAGAGAAGAAGCAAGAAGAGAAGAAGAAGGAAAGAAAAAGAAGAAGAAGGAGAACGAGAAGGAAGAGGAGAAGAAGAAGAAAATTAGAAGGAGAAGAAGCAGGAGAGAAGAAGAAGGAGGGGGCTACCTCCTTCTCCTCCTTCTTCTCTTATTCTTTTCTTCTTTTTCTTACTTCTTTTCATTTTCCTCTTCCTTCTCCTCTTGTCCTCTTATTCGAGCTAAATTAGCTAATTATGCCTTTTTGGAGCTAATTATGTCATTTTGGAGGATAATTAGGTAAGTATAGGTCATTTTTATATAAAAATAGGCCATTATGAGCTTATTATGTCATTTTGGAGCTAAATTAGTCATTTTAATGAGCTAACCAAGGTTCTTCTGATGTTTTTACCTAACTAAGCTAATTATGTCATTTTGGAGAACAATTAGCTAAGTATGTCTATGTTGGGGAAAATAAGCTACGTAGAAGAAGAAAGAAAAAAAGCAAGAAGAGAAGAAGAAGGAGAACAAAAAGAAGAATAAGGAGGAGGAGGAGGAGAAGGAGAAGGAGAAGGAAGAGGAGAAGAAGAAGAAAAGAAGAAGGAGAAGAAGGAGGAGAGAAGAAGAAGGAGGGGGCTAGCTCCTTCTCCTTCTTCTTCTTCTTACTTATTTTCATTTTTCCTCTTTCTTCTCCTCTTGTCCCCTTCTTCGTGCTAAATTAGCTAAGTATGCCTTTTTCGAGCTAATTATGTCATTTTGGAGGATAATTAGGTAAGTATAGGTCATTTTGTTATTAAATAGGCCATTATGAGGTTATTATGTCATTTTGGAGCTAAATTAGTTATTTTAACGAGCTAACCAAGGTTCTTACGACGTTTTTAACCGAACTAAGCTAATTATGTCATTTTGGAGGACAATTAGCTAAGTATGTCTATGTTGGGGAAAATAAGCTATGTAGAAGAAGAAAGAGAAGAAGCAAGAAGAGAAGAAGAAGGAGAAGAAAAAGAAGAAGAAGGAGAAGGAGAAGGAAGAGGAGAAGAAGAAGAAAAGAAGGAGAAGAAGCAGGAGAGAAGAAGAAGGAGGGGGCTAGCTCCTTCTCCTCCTTCTTCTCTTCTTCTTTTCTTCTTTTTCTTACTTCTTTTCATTTTCCTCTTCCTTCTCCTCTTGTCCTCTTATTCGAGCTAAATTAGCTAATTATGCCTTTTTGGAGCTAATTATGTCATTTTGGAGGATAATTAGGTAAGTATAGGTCATTTTTAATTAAATAGGCCATTATGAGCTTATTATGTCATTGTGGAGCTAAATTAGTATTTTAAATGGGCTAACCAAGGTTCTTATGATGTTTTTACCTAACTAAGCTAATTATGTCATTTTGGAGGACAATTAGTTAAGTATGTTTATGTTGTGGAAAATAAGCTGCGTAGAAGAAGAAAGAGAAGAAGCAAGAAGAGAAGAAGAAGAAGAAGGAGGAGGAGGAGGAGAAGGAGAAGGAAGAGGAGAAGAAGAAGAAAAGAAGGAGAAGAAGGAGAAGAGAAGAAGAAGGAGGGGGCTAGCTCCTTCTCCTCTTTCTTCTCTTCTTCTTCTCTTCTTCTTCTTCCTTCTTTTCATTTTTCCTCTTTCTTCTCCCCTTGTCCTCTTCTTCGAGCTAAATTAGCTAATTATACCTTTTTGGAGCTAATTTTGTCATTTTGGAGGATAATTAGGTAAGTATAGGTCATTTTTTATACAAATAGGCCATTATGAGCTTATTATGTAATTTTGGAGCTAAATTAGTCATTTTAATGAGCTAACCAAGGTTCTTCTGATGTTTTTACCTAACTAAGCTAATTATGTCATTTTGGAGGACAATTAGCTAAGTATGTCTATGTTGGGGAAAATAAGCTACGTAGAAGAAGAAAGAGAAGACGCAAGAAGAGAGAAGAAGAAGGAGAAGAAAAAGAAGAAGAAGAAGGAGGAGGAGAAGAAGGAGAATGAGAAGGAAGAGGAGAAGAAGAAGAAAAGAAGAAGGAGAATAAGGAGGACAGAAGAAGTAGGACGGCTAGTTCTTTCTCCTTCTCCTTGTTCTTCTCTTCGTCTTCTTCTTCCTTCTTTTCATTTTTCCTCTTTCTTCTCCTCTTTTCCTCTTCTTCGAGCAAAATTAGCTAATTATGCCTTTTTGGAGCTAATTATTTTATTTTGGAGGATAATTAGGTAAGTATAGGTCATTTTTAATTAAATAGGCCATTATGAGCTTATTATGTCATTTTGGAGCTAAATTAGTCATTTTAATGAGCTAACCAATGTTGTTATGATGTTTTTACCTAACTAAGCTAATTATGTCATTCTGGAGGACAATTACCTAAGTATGTCTATGTTGGGGAAAAGAAACTACGTAGATGAAGAAAGAGAAGAAGCAAGTAGAGAAGAAGAAGGGGAATAAAAGAAGAAGAAGGAGGAGGAGGAGGAGAAGGAGAATGAGAAGGAAGAGGAGAAGAAGAAGAAAAGAAGAAGGAGAAGAAGGAGGAGAGAAGAAAAGGAGGGCTAGCTCTTTCTCTAGCTTCTCCTTCTCCTTCTTCTTCTCTCCTTCTTCTCTTCTTCTTCTTCTTCCTTCTTTTTATTTTTCCTCTTTCTTCTCCTCTTGTCCTCTTCTTCGAGCTAAATTAGGTAATTATGCCTTTTTGGAGCTAATTATGTCATTTTGGAGGATAATTAGGTAAGTATAGGTCATTTTTTTAATTTAATAGGCCATTATGAGCTTATTACGTCATTTTGGAGCTAAATTAGTCATTTTAATGAGCTAACCAAGGTTCTTATGATGTTTTTACGTAACTAAGCTAATTATGTCATTTTGGAGGACAATTAGCTAAGTATGTCTATGTTGGGGAAAATAAGCTACGTAGAAGAAGAAAGAAAAAAAGCAAGAAGAGAAGAAGAAGGAGAACAAAAAGAAGAATAAGGAGGAGGAGGAGGAGAAGGAGAAGGAGAAGGAAGAGGATAAGAAGAAGAAAAGAAGAAGGAGAAGAAGGAGGAGAGAAGAAGAAGGAGGGGGCTAGCTCCTTCTCCTTCTTCTTCTTCTTACTTATTTTCATTTTTCCTCTTTCTTCTCCTCTTGTCCCCTTCTTCGTGCTAAATTAGCTAAGTATGCCTTTTCCGAGCTAATTATGTCATTTTGGAGGATAATTAGGTAAGTATAGGTCATTTTGTTATTAAATAGGCCATTATGAGGTTATTATGTCATTTTGGAGCTAAATTAGTTATTTTAACGAGCTAACCAAGGTTCTTACGACGTTTTTTACCGAACTAAGCTAATTATGTCATTTTGGAGGACAATTAGCTAAGTATGTCTATGTTGGGGAAAATAAGCTATGTAGAAGAAGAAAGAGAAGAAGCAAGAAGAGAAGAAGAAGGAGAAGAAAAAGAAGAAGAAGGAGAAGGAGAAGGAAGAGGAGAAGAAGAAGAAAAGAAGAAGGAGAAGAAGCAGGAGAGAAGAAGAAGGAGGGGGCTAGCTCCTTCTCCTCCTTCTTCTCTTCTTCTTTTCTTCTTTTTCTTACTTCTTTTCATTTTCCTCTTCCTTCTCCTCTTGTCCTCTTATTCGAGCTAAATTAGCTAATTATGCCTTTTTGGAGTTAATTATGTCATTTTGGAGGATAATTAGGTAAGTATAGGTCATTTTTAATTAAATAGGCCATTATGAGCTTATTATGTCATTGTGGAGCTAAATTAGTATTTTTAATGGGCTAACCAAGGTTCTTATGATGTTTTTACCTAACTAAGCTAATTATGTCATTTTGGAGGACAATTAGTTAAGTATGTCTATGTTGTGGAAAATAAGCTGCGTAGAAGAAGAAAGAGAAGAAGCAAGAAGAGAAGAAGAAGAAGGAGGAGGAGGAGGAGGAGAAGGAGAAGGAAGAGGAGAAGAAGAAGAAAAGAAGGAGAAGAAGGAGAAGAGAAGAAGAAGGAGGGGGCTAGCTCCTTCTCCTCTTTCTTCTCTTCTTCTTCTCTTCTTCTTCTTCCTTCTTTTCATTTTTCCTCTTTCTTCTCCCCTTGTCCTCTTCTTCGAGCTAAATTAGCTAATTATGCCTTTTTGGAGCTAATTTTGTCATTTTGGAGGATAATTAGGAAAGTATAGGTCATTTTTTTATACAAATAGGCCATTATGAGCTTATTATGTAATTTTGGAGCTAAATTAGTCATTTTAATGAGCTAACCAAGGTTCTTCTGATGTTTTTACCTAACTAAGCTAATTATGTCATTTTGGAGGACAATTAGCTAAGTATGTCTATGTTGGGGAAAATAAGCTACGTAGAAGAAGAAAGAGAAGACGCAAGAAGAGAGAAGAAGAAGGAGAAGAAAAAGAAGAAGAAGAAGGAGGAGGAGGAGAAGGAGAAGGAGAAGGAAGAGGAGAAGAAGAAGAAAAGAAGAAGGAGAATAAGGAGGACAGAAGAAGTAGGAGGGCTAGTTCTTTCTCCTTCTCCTTGTTCTTCTCTTCGTCTTCTTCTTCCTTCTTTTCATTTTTCCTCTTTCTTCTCCTCTTTTCCTCTTCTTCGAGCAAAATTAGCTAATTATGCCTTTTTGGAGCTAATTATTTCATTTTGGAGGATAATTAGGTAAGTATAGGTCATTTTTTATTAAATAGGCCATTATGAGCTTATTATGTCATTTTGGAGCTAAATTAGTCATTTTAATGAGCTAACCAATGTTGTTATGATGTTTTTACCTAACTAAGCTAATTATGTCATTCTGGAGGACAATTACCTAAGTATGTCTATGTTGGGGAAAAGAAGCTACGTAGATGAAGAAAGAGAAGAAGCAAGTAGAGAAGAAGAAGGGGAATAAAAGAAGAAGGAGGAGGAGGAGGAGGAGAAGGAGAATGAGAAGGAAGAGGAGAAGAAGAAGAAAAGAAGAAGGAGAAGAAGGAGGAGAGAAGAAAAGGAGGGCTAGCTCTTTCTCTAGCTTCTCCTTCTCCTCCTTCTTCTCTCCTTCTTCTCTTCTTCTTCTTCTTCCTTCTTTTTATTTTTCCTCTTTCTTCTCCTCTTGTCCTCTTCTTCGAGCTAAATTAGCTAATTATGCCTTTTTGGAGCTAATTATGTCATTTTGGAGGATAATTAGGTAAGTATAGGTCATTTTTTTAATTTAATAGGCCATTATGAGCTTATTATGTCATTTTGGAGCTAAATTAGTCATTTTAATGAGCTAACCAAGGTTCTTATGATGTTTTTACCTAACTAAGCTAATTATGTCATTTTGGAGGACAATTAGCTAAGTATGTCTATGTCGGGGAAAATAAGCTACGTAGAAGAAGAAAGAAAAAAAAGCAAGAAGAGAAGAAGAAGGAGAACAAAAAGAAGAATAAGGAGGAGGAGGAGGAGAAGGAGAAGGAGAAGGAAGAGGAGAAGAAGAAGAAAAGAAGAAGGAGAAGAAGGAGGAGAGAAGAAGAAGGAGGGGGCTAGCTCCTTCTCCTTCTTCTTCTTACTTATTTTCATTTTTCCTCTTTCTTCTCCTCTCGTCCCCTTCTTCGTGCTAAATTAGCTAAGTATGCCTTTTTCGAGCTAATTATGTCATTTTGGAGGATAATTAGGTAAGTATAGGTCATTTTGTTATTAAATAGGCCATTATGAGGTTATTATGTCATTTTGGAGCTAAATTAGTTATTTTAACGAGCTAACCAAGGTTCTTACGACATTTTTTACCGAACTAAGCTAATTATGTCATTTTGGAGGACAATTAGCTAAGTATGTCTATGTTGGGGAAAATAAGCTATGTAGAAGAAGAAAGAGAAGAAGCAAGAAGAGAAGAAGAAGGAGAAGAAAAAGAAGAAGAAGGAGAAGGAGAAGGAAGAGGAGAAGAAGAAGAAAAGAAGAAGGAGAAGAAGCAGGAGAGAAGAAGAAGGAGGGGGCTAGCTCCTTCTCCTCCTTCTTCTCTTCTTCTTTTCTTCTTTTTCTTACTTCTTTTCATTTTCCTCTTCCTTCTCCTCTTGTCCTCTTATTCGAGCTAAATTAGCTAATTATGCCTTTTTGGAGCTAATTATGTCATTTTGGAGGATAATTAGGTAAGTATAGGTCATTTTTAATTAAATAGGCCATTATGAGCTTATTATGTCATTGTGGAGCTAAATTAGTATTTTTAATGGGCTAACCAAGGTTCTTATGATGTTTTTACCTAACTAAGCTAATTATGTCATTTTGGAGGACAATTAGTTAAGTATGTCTATGTTGTGGAAAATAAGCTGCGTAGAAGAAGAAAGAGAAGAAGCAAGAAGAGAAGAAGAAGAAGAAGGACGAGGAGGAGGAGAAGGAGAAGGAAGAGGAGAAGAAGAAGAAAAGATGGAGAAGAAGGAGAAGAGAAGAAGAAGGAGGGGGCTAGCTCCTTCTCCTCTTTCTTCTCTTCTTCTTCTCTTCTTCTTCTTCCTTCTTTTCATTTTTCCTCTTTCTTCTCCCCTTGTCCTCTTCTTCGAGCTAAATTAGCTAATTATGCCTTTTTGGAGCTAATTTTGTCATTTTGGAGGATAATTAGGTAAGTATAGGTCATTTTTTTATACAAATAGGCCATTATGAGCTTATTATGTAATTTTGGAGCTAAATTAGTCATTTTAATGAGCTAACCAAGGTTCTTCTGATGTTTTTACCTAACTAAGCTAATTATGTCATTTTGGAGGACAATTAGCTAAGTATGTCTATGTTGGGGAAAATAAGCTATGTAGAAGAAGAAAGAGAAGACGCAAGAAGAGAGAAGAAGAAGGAGAAGAAAAAGAAGAAGAAGAAGGAGGAGGAGGAGAAGGAGAAGGAGAAGGAAGAGGAGAAGAAGAAGAAAATAAGAAGGAGAATAAGGAGGACAGAAGAAGTAGGAGGGCTAGTTCTTTCTCCTTCTCCTTGTTCTTCTCTTCGTCTTCTTCTTCCTTCTTTTCATTTTTCCTCTTTCTTCTCCTCTTTTCCTCTTCTTCGAGCAAAATTAGCTAATTATGCCTTTTTGGAGCTAATTATGTCATTTTGGAGGATAATTAG